>NW_015971335.1:0-206055 GCF_000769745.1 Penicillium expansum
CCCCCCCCCTTTGCTTTTGAACATACCTCGTGGCGCATGAGGGGCTTTGTCTGATCATTTCTTTGTTGTTTTATTTAGCGGGCTCACGGAAGGCGTTATAGCAGTTGGTGAAGGCAGATTCTTGGTTTTTATGAGATACTTTCTGTCTGAATTGGAATGGTCTTTGTGTCCCTATTGTCCCTTACCCTTGGGGAGTCATTCAATGAATTTCATGTGTAAGGGCACAGTTGTTTTGCTATCTCGCCCGTTTTGTCCTCATACCCTCTTTATGTTAAAGTTATACATCTATTTGAAATTCGGTCGGCAGATCTATTGACAGGTCATATGCTGATCAGCTACACCACTTGCCAGACTCGATTACAAAATCATGTATGTTTCACTATCTTAGAGCAACTGAATCTGTGTAATGTGGATGATGGTAATCCTTTGAATACGAGATCGTAGTGTGGACGTCATCGGCGACACATTTAGCAAGATCCGAGATCTGATGCACCTTTAAAGAGACTATATCTCCCTTCAGAGCTCGATCTGATATCTCACTAGTCCCCAGATCTTCATTCCGTATCCGTGGCTCCGTTGCGATCATACCCCACTAGAGTCCACCCTGGTCCACTTCTGGTGTTCGGTGTCCTCCCAGTGTCTCCGATCAACCCTCTCTTTGCTGAAACAAATATCCTCCAATCGGCACTGCAGTTTACTTGCAGTAGTGTCATACGCACAAGGCGCGCCCCATTGTGATACGAGCTGGGGAAACATCAACCCCACGAAATTGGAGTTCCCTTATCTGCACTCAACCGACCCAGCCATCCGGATTTCTGTGGCTTCATGCGTATCTCTCCTGTCGAGGAACAACAACTTTACTTCCCAGAGATATCTGTGTATGACATATGGCATACAAAGGACTGTTGGCTGAACCATATCTTTGAACAGTTTGAATCGCAACCCTTGTACGGTACTAGCGCGTCGCGACGTAATTTCCTTTTTGCCCCATCCTTTATTAGCCGCCTCTCATATCCCACAGTTTGGCCATCAACCAATCCGTTTGAGTCTCTGTGAAACATTCTGTCGTTGAGACCCGCCTACTATTGGGGATTAAGCGCGCTTGGGCAGCTTCACTTGCTCTGAGACTGTGTCAAGTCTAGCTTATCGTTCGTGTCTCACATATCCATGATAGGCGAGACAAGTGAAACAATGTCCGAGAAACCAGTATTCCAAGTGATTGTGTTGGTAAGTTATGACCCGTTGATTTGTTTCTTCTCTGTTGCAGAACCCGTCACGTGGAAGGCCATGTATCTTGGCGATTTAATGTTGTTTTCTCAACTTGCCTGATGGCGGGTTCCAGCAGATAAACCCCTGTAGCTTTACTTTGCTGGATGCTGACTCCCTCAGGGCCCGACTGGTGGACCACGCGAAGATAGTGTCACGGGAATTCTTGTCCGGTCAACGTCAACAAAATGGTCTCCAGACTCCGTAGTAGCCGTTGATGCAGGTACCCTTCTTGCAGGCATTATTCGGTTGCTGGAACGATACATCCCCGAATGCCAGGATGATCGGGGGGTGATGACAAGTGGGCCCTTTCAGGGGCTCGAGCTGCCCTGCAGAACAGCACAGGCAAATGCAGCTCATGTGTTTCGCGAAATCATTGGTGCTGTTCTCATTACACACCCTCATCTGGATCATATCTCAGGGCTGGCTATTAACACTCCAATTCTGGAGGCGGGGAATGGACCAAAACCCGTGGCTGCTTTACCATCTGTGCTGTCCGCTATCAAAAACCACATGTTCAACGATGTCATCTGGCCTAACTTGTCGGATGAGGATGGTGGAGCTGGTCTTCTTACATATCAGCGCTTGGTGGAAGGTGGAAACCCTCGTTTCGGTCGCGGAGAAAGCAGAGGCTATGTCAGGGCTTGCAACGGTCTATTGACAAAATGCCTGAGTGTTAGCCATGGCCGATGCAAGCAGCGATACCATCCAGAAAGCGGGATGCATCATCGAATTGGCAGCACTGTCTTTTCTGATCACCAGTTGATGCTTCCTTCGAGAGCGATTTCAGTGGACCATACCGAGGGCAGGTAAGCTAAGATGAGCAATCTTCCGGAATTCTCTTAACCGTGGCTAGTTTCTATTCTCCCGCTCGCTCCCCACGCCTACTCCCATCCAACCCCAAAGAACCAGTGATGGCAACAGTTGAGAGCTCCGCCTTCTTCCTGCGCGATCATCACACCGGCCACGAGATTATCGTCTTCGGTGATGTCGAACCGGATTCGGTTTCCATGGGAACTCACAACAAACGAGTATGGGAAGCCGCCGCACCGAAAATTGCCACGGGCAAACTCCGAGCGATCTTCATTGAATGTTCCTACAATGACAGCACTGACGACTCGTATCTGTATGGCCACATGTGTCCGCGACATCTAGTCTCTGAGCTCAGCGTGTTAGCCAACAAGGTCACGGAGGTGCGAGATTTGAGCACGGGTGAGAAAAAGCGCAAGCGTGAACCCGTAGGCCCCATCGAGATCGGCAGCGAGCAAGTGAGCCCTCGCTCAAAACGGACGCCAAGATCCTCTGCCGATAAAGGCAGGATATCCGAGCCGCTTGTTGAGCGTCGATCGCATCCGAGCGAGTCATTCGAGATTCCCCAGATACCAAGAGTGGATCTCGGGGATGTCCTGGGAAATCTGGATTCTGAGACTGGGGTTGATAGTACGGCTCCTCCTCTGGAAGGATTAAAGGTCTACATTATTCACATCAAGGAGAATCTTACTGATGGGCCTCATCCTGGAGAGCAAATCTTGAGGGAGCTCCAGGATCATGGCGAAGCAGCCAATCTGGGTTGTGAATTCTTTATCCCGAATCCTCTTGAGGGAATATGGATTTGAAACTTACGAAACCACTACGAGGAGGCCTTTTGTTTTGTTTGTTTTGAGGCGGCGTTTTCTTTGTCATTCTCTGTAAATTAACTCGTATTCATTTCTCAGCTAATAAGTACCTTTAGTGCATCTCTGTATTCGATGTAGATACACAGACCTTCAAGTTTGAGTTCCTTGACTTTTACACCATGTGTACTCATATGTCTACTAGGCTTAATGTTTCTCTAGGGGATTATATCAATGGTATTGGACAAATCTATTCGTCTATAAGATATAAGTATCCATGGTTGCACTGGGTGTCTCTATCTACGTTCATTCAAAGACTTGATACCGAGGCGCAGTCGAGTGCCAATAGCAGCTTCCACCAACGTAAAGCTCGATAGCCTCGAAGTATTGCAAGATCTCTTTCGAAGCGGGCTTCTTCAGCCTTTCCTCCTTGAGCTTTGCAGCCAGAGACTCTTGTTCAACAATAACACCAAGGAGCATCATCTTTGCCGCATCCGCTGTGGTATGATGCTCTTTCATCAGAACTACCACTCCATTTCTCATTCGATCTGTCTCCTGGTCTTTCTCAATATTCCAACTGAAGTAGTCATTGGTTAGACCGAGGACATTTCCCATTGCAATATCGAATTGTTCGATACTGGCGTATTCCTCCTCACTGAGGGTCATATCCATTCCCCAGCGGATGAAATAAGATGACATCCTGGATGATAATTATCAGACTTTTACTGTCAAAGTTCTTAAAATGGTACAGAACTCACCAATAGCCGCAGTTGGCGATCCGGTATGGCATATACTCTTCCATGCGTGTGAAGTCACCGCCGATGTTGTCGAATGTTGCCAGGTAGTGTCTAAGCATCTCGATCATAGCAGGAGCTTGCTTGGGATCAATGTCAATTGCCTTTCGAAGAACGACTGCCAGCGACTTTTGTCGCACATTTCCAGACTCGAACTTCGATGGATCAATGTCAAGTTGAAGGACCTTGGCCAGCTCATCATGCTCTCGGCATGCCTGCAAATCGTTAGTTGGTAATCCATAAACAGACACCTAGCGCTCTTACAGAGATATGATCCATCTCCTCTGTCACGTCTGTAGATGACCCTGTTGTCAGCACACTGCATATATGTGGGGCACCTTGGTGTCTTACCATCATGGATCCACATCACCTCGACTAGGCAGGACAACAGAGCTAGTCTGTCCGGAAAGGCCGAGCAGTGGCAAATGGTGAAGGGGTCACCGTAAGGATTGGTGTGTCGGATGAGTGCTCGACGCCTTTCCCTTGTGCCTTCCTCAGAAGCTTCCTCGTCGATCTTTCTGAGGGCATCCTCGACTTCCTGAGCGGCAATGCTGATTCCAGCGGGGTAGCGCGAAAAGAAGACGGGGACCTTGTAACCTTGAAGCGTCTCGAATACCGAAGGGATGGCTGAGACAGGGCCGGCAGGGGAAGAAGTAGGTGCTACCTGCATCTTGTGTGAGGAGGCTTAGATTGTTCTGAGGTTGTTTTAATGGTAGTGAGTATATAAGAGAATGTCTCTCATTGAAGGTAAAATGAACCCTTTTATGTCAGAAAGGGATAGCCGAGGGCTAGTATGTACATAGTAAATTGTGACTATCCAGGTCTAAACCTTCCCATACGAAGTACTGGCAAATGCAAGTCTCACATCCAAGTATCCCGTACACCGCTAATCGTCGTGAATATTGTTAGTTGAGCTAACGGCGAGTCCGAGAGTATAATTATTAGAACACCAATAGCAAAACTGAATTGAGATGGGTCCGATGTGTATGATCGAGGATCTTCATTGGTACCATTGGCTTCATGATCAACACTGAGCATGGGTTAAAGGATCAAACCCCTGGAAGAAGAGAATGGTGGGATGCCTTCCACTTCGGCTATGATTTTATTGACTCCCTCTTTTCCCATCTCATGGTTTCCCAGGAGTGTTTGGACTCGCTGGTTGAGATGTGATATATCAGAGTGTACAAAATGTGCACTCCGCAGTTCAAGACAATCTCCACTAAGAACACTGCACACAAGGGAAAAAATCCCAATCCCAAGCATCCAAGCGTCTGCTAAGACATCTTGCTGTATACTAGGCCCAGTGTGGCATTGGCTTGCCCCGCTTGAGAGAGGGATCTTTAGAACTTTACAATCCTCTGAGCGTTAGTCGTTTCACCACATTGACGGGATATGTATGGAAGGGGTGCGCTCTACTGGCAATGGGATGTTGCCAAGAATCTCTGACGTGGTTTGATAAGAAAATAGGTAGCCAATGTGCATGACATGACGCTAGTCACGATCCATCTACATATGCAGTCATGATAACCGATGGATCTGTACGATCGACAGTGCCCACAGGTACAACCTGTACACATTCATCCGAACAGGATCCCTGAACATCAGGGTTGTATATGCAGGTTGTTTTCGAATTAGCATCACCGACCAAAATATAGTATGTGAAAATAACACCTGTTAAACAGTACAAATGGAGGATCCACAGTGCACGTACAGAGTATTGGACTGGCATTCTTATAAATAGAATAATCTGTCAATCTGAGATTGATATTGTAAAAGTGTTTGATTTTTTATTTCTCCTCTGCGGAGAATTGGTCTATATTGATAAACTTTTACTTTTTTGCGCTTATTAAATGTCGCCCCAAGAATACCTCAGTTCTATGGAGACACGTGCGCTCGGTACAATATCGGTGATACGACATGATGCAGGTTATATGCAGGAAATTGTGCGAGCAAAATTGACCTGCATGAGTAGCGCTGATCTTGCATCCGTGCAGGTCAGATCCTCGGTGACAAGTACTAAATTAGGGCTTACTCCGTGCAATATAAATCAACTGAGGATTGACTGCAATTGTCAACCATAGGCACTCAATAGAGAATCACACAATATTTGGGGTTTGCAGATTACCTACAATATGTCGAACACTGCAGTAGTTAAATGCACCTAAAATGCCTGAGTTCGTATTTGTAAACTCTCAATAGAATCATTCATCTTCTAGGCGACCCACCAAAGTGTGACACTAATGGCCCACAAGTATGCAAAGTAAATTCGAATACGACAACACACCGCTTGGGCAGCGAGATCAATTTCCGACGGGCATGTTCCAATTAAAAGACATCTTTGGAGTTGTTTGCATAGACCCCTGTCACTTGGTAATGTTACTAGACTTACTGGACAACTTTTGCTCTGAGTCGTAACATGTGAGATATATAGCGCCAAATCTCCCCAGTTTATGTTGCCCAGTCACGCTTAACGCTTTACAAATTCTTCATCGATGCCTCTGTATTCTTGAAAATGGAAATACGTACTTCTTCTCAGGACATAGCAACCATGTTTCCGTTTTTTCTGCGCCTCAAACTCGATGGTTTTGGCAAAGGGGAGACGCTGTCTCTGTTTGCCATAACGATTGCGGTAGTTCTGTCACTGCGGTTTACTGTGCAGTTATACCAAGCAAGAATGAAATTCAGAAGACTTCAGTCTCGAGGCATAGTATGTTTCTTGCCTCGTCTAAAAGAATCAGAATCCTAAGCTAACATCACCAGCCAATCTTGCCTCACTCGTTCTTATTGGGACATTTTCTCATTGTAATCCAATTCTACAGAGATTGGGCCTTTGACGCCAACTTTATCCAGACATTTGGCTTCTACATCATCAAATACTGGCCGAAATTCTTCCCAAATGAGAAACAATGTCCCCCAGTCATTTACCTTGATGTATGGCCTGTTGCTAGACCGATGGCATTTTCCCTACAGGCCTATGTGTCCAATCAAATGGAGATTGGGAGCAGTTTGCCAAAGTCCCCTATGCAAGGAGAGTTCCTGAACCCAATTTCGAATGGGAGGGACCTCAATTGCATGCACGGGGAGGAGTGGCACATGTGGCGCTCGAGATTCAACCCCGGATTCAGTCGAACCAACATCAGAACATGGATACCTGCTATTATCGAGGAGGTTGACACGTTTGCGAATGTGCTCAGAAGCCTTTCCGGTGGTGATGGTCAATGGGGTCAGGTTTTCCCCTTTGAGCAGATATCTAGCAACTTGGCCTTTGATGTTACAGGAAGGGTGGTTCTGTAAGTCTAGCCTATATCGTTTTACCAACATTCACTACTTTTGCTAACCATTGTAGCGACACCCGGCTCAACTCTCAATCGCTTTATCCCTCTCCTTTCACCATCGCTTACCGTGAGCAACTGAGCCGCATGGAGATTACTCTGAGCCCTCGCAAGCTTCTTTGGAGGATTACCCCGTTGTTCAAAATGATTGTAAGACGTAAGAGAAACCAGCTCTTCAAACATCTTCGACCGTTTATCACAAAGGGTATAAACGCTGCTAGCAATAGCCCACGAACTATAATTCGGTCTGCAGTCGAAGAGTACACTGGCGAGCCTGGAGTCAACGGAACCGACCCCAATACCCCGGACGAAGCCTTCATCGAACAGGTCTTCTACCAGCTCATGATATTCTTCTTTGGCGGTGATGATGCATTGTCCATCACAATTCCCCGTGTATTCAGACAACTCCAATTAAACCCCGAATGTGTGGCGAAATTGCAGGCTGAACATGACGCGGCTCTTGGCTCCGATCCAAGCCTTGCTGCAGAAAAGATCCGGGAAGCGCCTCATATCCTGGACTCGTTACAGTATACCCTAGGAGTGATCAAGGAGACACTGCGCATGAATCCAGCAACGATCACAATCCGGGAAGGTCAGCCTTCATTCAACCTGAAAATAAACGGCGAGGATGAGCCATGGCCGACGGATGGGTTCGATCTTTTTGACAGCTCTATCACCATTCATCATGATCCAGCCAACTTCGTCGACCCGCTCAAATTCATCCCGGAGCGCTTCTCCGCCCTAGCAGGCGACAAGTTGCATCCGGCGAAAAACATATGGCGTGGGTTCCAACTTGGACCTAGGAAATGTATTGGGCAGGAACTGGCAGTCGTCGTGATGAAGTTGGTGTTGGTCTTTACTGTCCGTAGTTTTGATATTGAGATGGCTTGGGATAAATGGGATAAGGTGCGGGAGATGCAGGGCTTAAAAGTGGACCGTCAGACTGTGGAGGGTGAACGAATGTATACCACTGGGAAAGCGACATCGCACCCAAAGGATGGTGCACCGATGCACGTACGGATGCGGAAATCTGACAAGAAACAATAGCGCAATGGCTATTCTGGCCTAAGAGATATAAAAATTCGAGAGGAGAGTTGAAAAATATATAGAGAAGCTTGACTGAGACGTATCTTGTTCGGACGAAGTAAATGCTTCTCTCATAACTTGCAAATACATAAATGGGAATATACTAAATGACAAAAACCCAACCTGCCACGGTTGATAAGAAGCTTCCTTCTCCTTACTTGGATATTTTCTCCTTGGCCTGTGCGATGATATCTTCCCACACAGAGAGGTCATCAGAAGGAGTCCTAAGACCCTTACTTGCCGAGGCAATTTCAAGTTCCTCGAGCGAAGGATTGCTACTAGGGAGGTCCAAGATAGGCTCTCCATCTCGAGCAAAGGCAATCAGCTCTTCCTCGGTACCCCATTCGCTCATGGCCATCAGACCGATAGGCACACCGCCATCTGGAGTATAACCAACGGGGCAACTAATAGCAGGGCATCCAGTAAAGTTGGCCAGCCAAACATACTCCATGTTGCGCACAGAGGATTTAGCATCCGATAAACCACGAGACAAGTCCGCCTCACCGCCGTCAATATGCCATCCAGGGATGGGCGTTGTGGGCGAGACGATGAGTAGCCCAGGGTGGGTCTTGAACAGATATGCGAGATGCGTCATGAGGAGATTGCGTAGCCGTTGGGAGGCGAGCAAGTCCTGTGCGGTGATCTGGTACATACCCATAGAGACAAGCACCTTATTCGGGGCTGTGAGCTGGCGGATCTTGCTTGCATCAATGCCAGATGCGATCTCCGCCATGATGGTAAGAGCATGAGCGCGCTGCCCTTCAGGCAGGTAAGGAATTGTGATATCGATAACGTTGTAGCCTTGCTCGCGGTAGTAGTCGAGCGCCCGATCAATCGCAGCGCGCACAGGGCCCTCGGCGCGGTCATTCCAGTCGCGTATAATACCTATTGTCTTTGTCCTCTTGGCCTCAGGCTGCGGGGGATTAGGATAGGGGAACTGCGATGAAATCGGGTCTTCTGAAGCTGGTGCGGGAGTGGCCATGATGCGATAGGCGAGGGCGAGGTCATCGATGCTAGCAGCCATAGGCCCGATAACACCAACAGTGGGTGCGAGGCTTTGGGATGGCGCACCGGAAACACGCCCATGCGAAGGCTTCAGGCCCCAGATACCACAAAATGACGACGGGATACGAATTGAGCCTCCACCGTCTGCGCCAAGCGCAATGGGTACAAGGCCAGCTCCGACAGCATATCCGGAGCCACCGGAGGAACCGCCACAATAGTACTCCTTATTGTGGGGATTTCTAGGTGTTCCATAATTGGGATTGTTGTTGTTTGTATCTGAAGAGTGTTAGCTACTGTAACTCAACGATGACCAATCGGAACGCACCCAGTCCAATCTCATGCATGGATGTTTTTCCGATGATTATAGCTCCGGCGTCAAGCCATTGCTTCACACACCACGAAGTCGCATCAATGCCGTGCTTGAAATCCAGCTTTGAGCCTAGCGTGCGCTTATAGCCGGTGAGGTGCACTTCGTCCTTCACTGCGACCGGAACGCCGTCAAGCGGACCCAACGACTGGCCGTTCTTGTATCGTTCCGTAGATTCCTCCGCTGCTGCACGAATCAACTCAGCCTGAGACTCGAGGAAAGCAGTTGAGTGTTTCCCGGGCGGCTGGGTATCACGTTGGACCAGAGGCAATAGCGTCTCGATGACAACGGTCGGGGTCAGCTCCCCTGAAGAGTAGAGCGCATGATAGTCTGCGGAAGTATAGTATCCATAATCTCCCTTTCTGCGCTCCATAATAGCAGATACCGCTTTCGCTGGTGACTCCGCCTGGCTGGTATTGTCGACTGGAATCACAGTTGGATCGTAGCGGCCGGCATACTGGCTCAGGTGGGGGATTTCACGAATGACACCGAAGCCGGCATTGCGCCAGAAATGGCTTTGGATAAATCCGATATTATGGATTCTGACATAAACAGCGGGGAATTAGCATGTTGTGATTGCTCGATGTAACTCTCCTATAGCTTACAATGTAGCGCCGATGGCTAGAGGCGTGCCGCGGAAGACCGGTAGGACCTGGTCTTCATACTTGTACGGCACATTGGGACCCTCACGTGCTGGAGGGTAATTCAGAAAAGACTGTTCGTTAGAAGGCATAGTGTTTGTTGAAGAATGGTTTGTGTAATTCTCCGGGCTCACATGTTGCTCCACCATGATATCACATGCCGCGGCTAACCTCGTGGCTTTCCCATGTACAAGCTTCGACGCCAATGCAATAGCTACCTAGGTATCTCTGCGAATCCAGAACATGAATTATTAAGATATTTATATGTAATTTTGAGGTTGGATGATACTACATCTATGAGTGTTGTAATATATCTACAAGCTCAACTTAATATTATACTTGTCCATCCCCAGAGCAGCACCAGTTAGCACTGCCGCATAGATGACTAGAATGCCCATGGCCTGCGGTGTGTTAAGATCCAATGTTGGAATGCTGAGGTTCACTGCCCCAGTAAGCAGGTTCGCAATCAGGAACAGTGCAAGGCCACCGCGGTTGAAGGCATGTAGGATGCGACTGGTGGCAAAGGACGTCTGATCTGCCTCGCCTTCCTTGCTAGTTGCTCGGTGGACTGCAGGGAAGAATACAGTCTCGGTCAGGCAGAATAGGAAAAGCTGGGCACTATTGAATGCTGACACCCAAAGCACATATGGCATGTTAGCCAGTCGGCGCGATACTGGGATGTTCGCACCGTAGCCGAATGCGTAGGTAGAATTGAAGAAGAACATGGTTGACCAGAACATTCCTTGAAGAACCAGTTGCATCAGAACAGAGTTCCGTGCCTTCTGGGGCGATTTTGTGGCCGAGGTACCACGAGGAATGATGCGGACTCCAACACCCCTTCCAGCGAGGAAGATCGCAAAATATCCAATGAAAGAAAATACCCCCTCACGGTTCTTGGACAGCAGATCTGGTCCCCGAGGAGACACCAGAATGTAACCCTTGAGATCAGTTGACTCTAGAGCGACTTGATAGAGTACTGCAATTCCAAGTGCAAGCACCTCATATGAAGGGATCAGTGTGATCAAGGAGTCAAAGAGCTCCACGAAAGGAGGCAAAAAGCCAAGCGTGAAGAAAAAGTTCCAGTGCACACCATATTCCGTCACATGTTCCGCATAGTCCAATCCCTTGACGCTCCACAGTCGGATGAGGCCTAGCACAAGCAGAGGAATGGAGTGCCGAGCTGAGCCAATCAATCTCTTATGCAAAGCCAATCTCGGGGATTTCGAGTTCCGACCCTTCAGAACCGCGCGCGCAGAGACTACTCCAGCGGAGAACACAAAAGAGCCCACGCCCAAATCCATTAGAGATGTTCCCCAGTTCTCCACTTTCGCAAAACGACGTGGGAACGCGCGGAAGTCGACTGCAAGGATAGCTATACATGTGACAATCATCATGGCTGCGCGGTAGGTGGTCAAGAATGGGTGAATGGGTAAGGCCTGCTGTTCCTCCTGGGAGCTCTCATTTTTGGCCTTGGATTTGCGGGGCGGTTTGGCCTTTTGGGGTGTGCGCAGACCGTTTCGGGTGAGGAATAGGAGGGCCGCGGGGGAGACGAGGAAGATGTTGAGGAGAAGCGGCGCGGAGGAGTATGCAGTCGTCGCGAATAAGATGGCTAGTACATTGAGGATGAAGTCGGTCGCGAGTGCCGCAGGACCGTAGGGTGTGAAGAAGGATAAGCGGGACTGGAGCGCAGACCAAAGGAGGACAGATGTCTAAAGTGTTCACAGGTCAGAATATATCAATTGCAAGGTAAAGTCTTAAGGTTTCTCACTGAAGCAACGAGTGTGACTGCATTGATCTCGAGTATTGTGCTTCCCGCAAGATTAGACACAAAGGCCTCCTTGCGAGCTTTGTAGCTCGGATCCATGTTAGCAGTTATCAATATAGATAGCTGATCGCCCTCAAATGTTCAGAATATAAAGAATGACGTGGTTGAATAACGGAGGGTTGAAGCTCTAAATGTCATGTTTACCCGCGATCACCTGACCAGTTTACGGTCTTCAACCCCAAGAACAACTGTCAAGATCAATAATGACACTGTGTCAATTCGGTCAAAATCTTGTGGACTGATACATAAATGGCTGGTCTTGAAGATGACTCAAAAGCAACCGTGACTAGCTTTCAGGTTGGCCTTACGGCTTTACAGCTTTACAAGTATGTGCGCAACCAATTGTTCGCAAGTAATTTTGATTTCGATTAAGGAATTTTGTGTAGCAGGTCGTTAGTCTCTAGTGTCTATGAATAATGAAATTTTAGCACGCTGTCCTTGACATCAGTATGCAAAAGAATCATGATCTGGGCTTTCCACGTCCACCACCACCACCACGACGTGCTCCACGGCCACCGCGGCCTCCTCCACGCTTCTTCTCAATACCGCCTCGGTCTCCTTGACCAGCTCCGGGGCTAAGTGCATCACGGCTCTTACCACCTCGGGAAGAATTGCGAGGTCTAGAGGATCCGCTTCTGGCCATCTCATTTGGGTCTGCATAGTTGAAACCGGGAACACCCTTTAATCCCATCTTGCCAATGACCTTTCTGTCCATTGGGGGAGGCTCGGGACATCCCATGCCTTTGACAGCCATCTCGTTCGCGAGTTGAACAAGGCCGGCCTTATCAAGGCGGAGCTGCCTCAGAAGACCCGATCCAGCGAAGAAACCAATGAAAGACGAGTAGGCACGTTGCTTCGACTCTTCATCAATAGTGTACATGGCCTGCAAGACAGCTTTGGAGCATGAAGGAGCGCCGGCATTGATCGCTTCAGTATCGGGGTGGGGCTTGATAGGCAAGTGACGGTTGTTCTTCATGAAGAATGACTCGCCCTCCGTGAGGAGAATGATAGCGCGGCCGTCAGCGCCAGCACGGGCGGTACGACCGACACGGTGAACGTATTGCTCGCCGTTTGATGGCAAACCGACCTGGATGACCAAGTCGACGTTGGGGAAATCCATACCACGACCAATAACATCTGAAGCGAACAGAATTCCGGCTTCGGCCTCCTTGAATTGATTCGTGGTCCTTGTGCGAGCACCCTGGTTGAGTCTGGAGTGGATCTCGAACACCTTCAAATGAACCATGCCCTTGCAGAAGACTCCTGCGAGGAGAGCAACCATGTGTGCAGTCACGCCGAAGACAATGATTTTCGAGCTCTTCTTGATTTCATGCTTGAGCAGGGAGGCAAGTGTAGTGAAGGTCTCTGCCACGGATGGCATCAGCACATGGTACTGGGGAACTCTCTCATGCGTTGGTGCTTCATTCTTATCAATGGTGGAAATGCTGGTGTAGTCTCTCTTCAAAACAATATTGACCACATCCTTGACTTTGGGGGGGACGGTGGCTGAGAAGCACATGCCTTGCCATCCAGTGCTCTTTTGTGGGATGAGCTGGAGGATTCGCTTCACGTCAGCAATAAAGCCACTCTCAAGCATCGTGTCGGCTTCATCCAAAACCAAAGTTTGGATGTTAGATAGCTTCTTGGCGGTGGGAGTTTGAGATAGGTAGTCGCACAAGCGGCCCGGGGTGGCGACAAGAATGGATGGTGCGCCCTTCATGAAGCGCGAATGAGCAGATGCTCGGGCTGTTCCACCAACTGCAACATGGCACTCAAGAGGAGTAGGAAGTTGCGACGTTAATTCATCACACGCCTTTGCAATTTGTTGGGCAAGTTCTCGGGTTGGGGTAATGATCAAGATGCCGACCTTGCCTTTGGGTGGCGCGGAATCACCTTGGAGCAGGCAGTGCAATGCAGGCAACAAGAACGCAAGGGTTTTTCCAGTTCCAGTTTTAGCCTGGACAAGGCAGTCGGTGCGCCAAGTTGGAAGTTCGGTCAAAACACGCTGCTGGACAGGGGTCATGTTGGTAAATCCCATCACGTCAAGGGCTTTGAGGAGCTTGGAGTCCAGCTTTCCAGCCATAGTTGAGTACAACTGAGTGTCATTGCTGAGTTGAAGACCTTCCATGATGGTCAAAGTTTTATATTTCTTGAAGAAAACTGAGGTTAATTGTTTCGATGAAAACTCAAACTCGAAGTGGCGAGTGGATAACTGTTAATGTTTGTTGACAAAACAAGAGAAAGAGGAAGTGTGAGTGAGTGTTATCTTTCTTCTCTTGTTCCTTCTAATTTAGCAAAAGTCAGACTGATGCTTGATGATGTGATTCAATACAAGTTTATATTTGACAAAGAAGAGATTTGTTGCCAAGCATTTAAGATTGTCCCAAAGTCTGGTAAGCACCGTTTGATTGGTTCCCTCAGGCCCACTATCTTCGCTTGATATCACGTGTATTATGGGTCAGTTCCTGGAAAAGTGAGACTAACCGTATATGGTAATTCGCTTGCCTCGGTCGTTTATTTTCGAGGGAACATGTATCAGAGGTCTAGGCATGTAGAATAATTTGTCAAAATTAGATGGATATATATTAGCTACGGAGTATATCCTCGGAGCTTCCCCGTGATGAGCATTTCCTCTCATGACAATATTGCCCGACGCTAGTTCAAAGGGCCTAGGCAACTTGGAGTAGGCTGTTGTGATTATTTCACCATGCACCAAAAACATGCAGCGATTCACAAAGGAGAATAATTTGGAAAAAGGCAACGCAGCATGTCAGAACTTTCATTTTCTAGAAAATCTTGCGGGGTCCTTAGGGGGCATATCCTATCGATATGATTCGCCCGGCAATCCCAGTCGATCACCCAATATGGGGCGAAGACCGATACATTGTACAACATACATACTAGTTAGTTACTAATATTGTACCATGTTGTAGTAAACAATCTCCGATTGGGTTGGAAGGCTGTAAATTTCGTCTAAGGACATCTCAGCTACAATATACCATTTTTCATACGCCATAGATGTCACCCTCATTCCCACCCATCATGAGTGCTAGTCGTTGCCACTTGAGCCAAATAAGTTTTGGTTGCGTGTTTCTATTTCTACGGATCAGAATGAAGCGTGTTCGAGCAATTATCTGCTATGTATAAAATCAAAAATCCTTACTCAGTAAAGCAAGCTTAAGGTGAACGATGGGTTTGACTTAGACCCGGCATCAGATCTGTAATGATCGACCGGGGGTCACGGACCGTGTCTAGAACCAGTGCGAACGTCCGCATGCACGGTGCCAGTTAAACTGTATAGTGTAGGGCCACCATTTTCAAAATAACCGTGCCCGATTCCCCACTTGCATACCTCCACATCGATGGCAATTAATTGTACAACGTATAGGCTCATTGACGTGGCACCTATGTGTGTTTCAGATGATTAATCATCGAGTATCGATAAACATTGCGCTGTCATGGCAGAGTTTGAAATGTGAAAATACAGTACCCATGGATGCTTGGATGATTCTCCGAGGACCTATGTCTCCGGGATAGGCAAAATTCACTGGGTGGTCAATAGGATAATGAGAAACTACAAAATGCAGATGTCGCTGGCTGCCTAGGTTCATTTGTAGCGGACACCGTGCTGCTCAAATAATAGGAAATTTGCAGGAGTCCCCTGCTAAGGTGGCCCAGGATCATGGTGAACATAAACCCACAATAATAGGAGAGTCAGAACCTCGCCACTACAAATTCTCGATCAATGCTCTTCCAACGACGGCTGCACCAGATGCTCTTCTTTATGTTGTAGAGATATTAGTTTGTTGATACCACATGCGTATACTATCCAAATAATAATCCGGGACCTCCGGATACCTGGAGGAGACGAATCCTCGGGGACCATCGGCGTTCAGATACCGGGGGCCAAAGGATTCTTGTCCGCCTTTACTCCGTACGTATCTCCACAAGGACGCGGATCGTCGCCGATGGCTTCTGAATGCCTTAAGGCGCAAGGTGTATTTTAGTGCTTTTTTTCTGTTACCTCCCCCCCCACCCTTGATAGATCAACAGTTGTCAACTTGTAGCACTCAGCCAACATCCGAATTTGAAAAGGAGTATATAGTAAATGATCATCATTACGATGCCCAGCGTGGGCCTAACAGAAGACCCTTCAATGAGTGGTAGCCCATTCATCTGGCAGCAGTCGAAAAAAGCGGACCTCGCAAATTGGGGCGGCTCACCGTAGTGGCTGAAAAGACAACGCTATAGCGATGGCCCGTACTCCGTAGCAATCCACACAGTTCGTCTATTTCTCCACGCTTATTGGGCGCTTAGAGGTCTCGCTTTCGCCGCATCATCGGGAGATTTGCCTGGCTTGTTAATCAACCTGGAGGAAATGAAACCTGTGTTGGGGATTGGCGACATTCTAGTCTTATCAAGGCCATTCCGATCCCGACAAGGTTATGATGAACCCCTGAAAGCACAACGTCTTGTTTTCGTCTACCCCGTACAGTCCTCCAAGCTAATCTAGCCCTGGATTCGCACGATCTGTCACGTTCTGCCTTGATCCCTGCTCGGCCCGGAAATAGTTTCGAGCCACCCACACGCGATCTTTCAAAATCAGTGATCCACCACTTCCCCTCATGTTAGGCTCCAGTTCTGGGTCTATGGTCGCCAGCGGGGGGTCCTCATTGAAAGGCTCTGGGCAACGGAGGGGAGCTTTGTGTCGAGTCTCGGGTATGCGAGGATACCAATAACCATGAGCTCTCAAGATGAACCACCAGGGAAGAGGCGTGAGTCTCGATCGGGGACAAGGAAAGTCTCAACTCTGTCAGCCGAACAACTAGAGCGAAAGCGTGCCAACGATCGAGAGGCTCAGCGGTCCATTCGCCAACGCACCAAGGAGCATATAGAACAACTCGAAGCCCAGGTCTCTGCGCTCCAGTCACAGATTGCGGAGATGCGGCTGCAAAACGAACGGTTCGATGAAGTAGTCCAACAGAACGCCTTTTTGGAGAATGAAATGGTCCGATTGAAGCATCAAGTTGCTTCTTTAACTGGCCGATCGGAATTTGCATCAACTAATGAACCCATGACTCCGTTTCGAAGTGAGTGGTCTTTGGAAGAAGCCTCGAGTAGTGCATTACCGGGCATCCCAACAGCGGGGGCACTACTACCGCCACAATTCACTGCAACATCCCACACTCAAAGACCATCGGGCCTTTCATCATCATATCGAGGGCCTCATCAGCAAGACTGGCAACAACCATATCCGTCCACAAGATCGCCGTCGCTTGGTGCAGCCTCCAATCCGGAATTCCCTAGCCGTATGGAGCCATATCCAATACATGGTCAAATGCATCAAGGACAACCAATACGCCCACATCAGCAACAACCGGAATCTTCTTTCCCCGAATTCGCTTACAGCAACCGGTCACTCTCCATGTCAAGTGCTAGCCCCGTTGCTCAGCCAACTCCCGCCCAAGCGTACCAATCCTCCGCATCAACGTACCCGCAACCGATGCCTCAACCGCAACAGACAGATCCGACATACGAGTATCCATGGGTGCCTCCATCATGAATAATACATGTTCCAAACAGCCGGGGGAGTTCGAGCGCATTCTATTTTGGGTGAAAACACAATGTCTTGCGAGTTCAGGCTAGAATGCAAAACTCTCGATCCGGTCTCACAGCATGTGAGTTTCGTTCAAGAACCCGAATACGAACAGGTGTACGGAGTGCTGATCTATAATATAGATCTCAAAGCAATCCTCGTTCTTGGACTCCAGCTTTGTCGCGGAAATCGTGATTGAAATTGCTTTTCACACAAAAATCATAACGGAAATAACAGCCGTGCCGCAAAAAAGTAAGCTGACGGAGGAGCCCCGGTCCCACCTCCGGTCCATCTACAATATACGAGTCGAGCACTCGGTGGCAGACATCTTGGATTCCACGCCGGGGAATTATTGTTGGGATCGGAGATACAAACAAGCCTTGGCGCATTGGCATGACTGGGGCCATCATTCGCGCTGCTCCTTTACTCTGCTTGCATACACATTTTGGCATTTATATATCGCAGTGGGGCGAATTTGAAATGGTCACAGGGATGACCCATGACGGCTCTTCATGTTCTGTATACCCCAAAGGGAGCGATGAGTACATACCCAAAAAGAAACAAACAATACGCCGCGGTGTCCATCCATGGATGAAATCAAACTATTTATAAACAGAACCATTTAGGTAATTTAGGTAGATATTCAACCCCGTCTCCTCTAGTTCGTGTACTGCTTCTGGAGAAGCTTGGCAATGGTCTGCAGCTGGATGTTGCTGGTACCCTCGTAGATAGCACCGATCTTGCTATCACGGAACATCTTCTCAGCAATACCCTCACGGACAAAGCCCATGCCACCCATCCACTCTACAGCAGAGCTAGATACCCGGCCGGCGACCTGAGAGGCGTACAGCTTAGCCATGGCGGCATCCTGGACGAAGTCCTGGCCAGCTTCCTTCTTGCGGGCAGCGTTGTAGACGAGAGCGCGAGCAGCGGCAATCTCAGTGTATGCCTGCGCAATCTGGTGCTGCATGCCCTGGAAGTTTCCAATGAGCTCGCCGAATTGGCGGCGGTCGTTCCAAACGTAGCTTTGGTTGTGGTCAGCTAATCGAATTCATACGCGGGGGTATATAGTACAAGAAATCTTACCGTGCGGCGTTTTCCCATGCGCCGAGAGCCAGACCGGTCATCTGGGCGGCGATACCAATACGACCCTCATTCAATACGCTGATGGCGTACTTGTATCCCTGTCCCTCCTCACCGAGCAGGTTGCTCTTGGGGATGACACAGTCGTCGAAGTTGAGCACACAAGTGCTGCTAGCACGGATTCCGAGCTTTTTCTCCTTCTTTGCGATTGAGAATCCGGGGGTATCCTTCTCGACAATGAAAGCAGTGATACCCTTGTAGCCCTTGCTGGGGTCAATATTGGCAAAGACAATGAAGATACCAGCTTCCATAGAGTTGGTGATCCACATCTTAGAGCCATTGATCTTATAACCATCAGCGGTCTTCTCGGCCTTAGTCTGGAGCGCGAAGGCATCGGAACCAGACGCAGGCTCGGAGAGACAGAACGAGCCAACAGTGCCGGTAGTGAGCTTGGGAAGCCAGGTACGCTGGGCCTGGGCATCACCGTACTTCATGATCGCAGTGTTGACCAGTGTGTTGTGAACATCGACCAGCACACTGACACTAGGGTCGACGCGTGCCAGCTCCTCAATGGCGACGATCGCCGCGGTGAAGTTCATCCCGGCGCCGCCAAACTCCTCTGGCACCTCAATACCCATCAAGCCCTGCTCGAAGAGCTGCTCCACGACCTTTGGGTCCATAGTCTCGGCTTCGTCCATTTCCCGCACCTTCGGGCCGATTTGCTCCACTGCGAACTTCGATACTGAGTCGGCCATCAGGGATTCTGTCTCGGACAAAAGGGTGATCGGCGTCGGGGTGAGCTCGGAGAGGTCGACCTCCCGCCGGCGGGGGGTAGTTGAGAATGCATATGCGCTATAATGGGGGAAAAAATCTTGTTAGCAAATATATTTTCAATAGCATGTGCGCTTAGGCTAGACAGTACCTCTGTACGGGCCGGCCAGCAGCAAGTCGTTTACCCGCCAGGCGGACTGAGGGGGTACGCGACAAAGGTCGCAAAGCGCGAATAATAGAAGCCATTGTGAATAAAGGGGAAACAAGCTCAATGCGCTATGAGGAAGAAAAGGAAGGAGGGAAAAGGCGACCTCGGGAGGGAGGTAAAGGGCATAATCACGAGGGTCACTCTGAGCCGAGGTCGGTTACTGGCGGCGTTGGGGATCCGCGGGGAGAAATGTGGGGCGAGTATTTTTTAGCCTTGGCTGGATGAAGGGAGATGCCATTGTTAAATCTCCATATCCTGCAAATATCATCAAACTATCAATACAAAATATATGCACAACCTCAACTGCCATGCTAAATAGGTCTACTGAAAGTGTTGACCAAAAAAATTATAATATACATTGAATGATTATCATCAAATAACTTTTCGGACATCCTGACTCTCCTCACGGATTAGGTCTTCAGCAGAGACACTACTGTCTCCTGACGATGGGACTCCCTGACCTTCTACATCCTCGAAACGAGTCACGATATCAGTTCTGATCATAACATCCTTCGGTCCATTGACAATATGTTCCTTACTTCCATTCGGCCCACCGGATGTGTTGAGCTCTATCCAGCCCGGGCCGGCGTTTTCGTCGAATTGCCTCCTCCCCCCATATGTGTTGGACTGAAAATTGGAGTGACTTGCGGGGTTGGACTTGTTCGTGCCATATGCAGCGTGTCCGCTCGAGTTGCGGTACTGATAGGGAGTTGACGTTTTCTTGGAGGTGAAGCCCAGTCGCTGCAACACCCTTTCCATGAGTGGTCGGATGGGTGGTACGCAACCAACAATGATGACAATCCAAGCCTCCGTCGAGGCCCAGATAAGGAGGGGGGATTGAGCGTCTGTTGGAAATATGAAATTAGCATTTTTCAAGGTGGAGTTGTGGATTGTGACTTGCAGGTGATATCCGTTGTTTCGGTCAATGCCTTGAGCTCATATGTCTTGACAGCGGAGCAAACGGCCGCTCTACATGCGGGGAAATGTTAGATTGGGAACAAACTGAAGTGCTGAATGGGAAATACTTACATCCAACCCAATCCCATGAGGATAGACAAGGCAATCTTGATTCGCAGCTTCATCTGAAGCTTCCAAAAAAGATGAACCGGGTACGACGCCAGCAAGGCGTCGGTAAATGAGTTGAAGCCTAATTCATCAGCAAAGGCTCGACAGTTGAATGTTTTGATGTGAAGTGAAAACTCACTAGCCTGGAAGAACGAATAGTTCTGATTCATTTTGCGCCCCGGGTCACATGTCCCTTCAACACTATCATCCCACAATTTGTGCATTGGCTTGCATTGACCCAGAATGGTTCCAAGAACAGCGATGTTAATTATCCCAATGAACACACCCGTAATAATCAAGAACCACGGCTTTTTTTCATGACGACCACGAATCTGGATAAGGAATGCGAGAATTGCAAGCTTTCCTAGCATACTGGCAGCTATTGCGAGTAACTGGAATACCCACGACCAGTGCAGTGCTGTAACTCTCTGTGGGTCTGATAGATCATCCAAGTGATGGCCCATTCCAGCATTGACTGAAAACTGCAGAAACACTTGAGCAGTGATCTCGGTTGCCTGTGAGACACACTCATTAGCATATACATTGGGATCGAAACATCTCATGAACAGAAAGAAGACCAAACACTGACCACCGTCAAACTAGCGACAGCAAAGTCCCATCTGAAACGCCCCACGAATTTCCAGTTACTCAGAAACCGAAGGCTGAAAAGGAATACACCAATGCATGTCTCTGTCCAAGAAACTGCGAGGATGACAGCAGAATTATCTCCCGCCATTTCTGGCCTTCGGAGAGGGAATACCTCCACAAGTTCTCGTACAGTATAGGGCAAAATCAAAGAGAAGAAGCAAAATCGCCAAATCAGGACTGGGTGCATATGCCTGATATTACAAGCATCCTGTAGGGAATGCAGGACGCCTAGAACGAAACCACTAAAAGGCACTCCGTGGCCCCTCAAACCGTCACAGTGAACAGGGGTTGATTATCCTATCGAGTCTTGCTAACTATTGGAAAAGTGTAATGTTCCAAATCAGGCGCCCACAGCTCGGAAACATTACGGCGTACGCTGAAGGGATTTCTGCCCAGGTGCGTCCAACGAGAAAATTTCCGCTCGTAATAAACCAAAGTTAATAAGTTATTGAGTTAACTAGTCAATACCCAGATGCTGGTACCCAATCCTAGCCCTGAATATTAATATCCTTGCAATTCATCTAAACCAATCCTCGTCGAGGTAGAACGGAAGCTGGCGACTTCTTACATGGATTCTAGGGTGTTCGGTTGTTGATTGGCTCCCAACACGTAGAAATTTTGGTCCGCGGTAGATAATCCTAGCTCGTGTGGCTTTTTGAGCAGGAGTCTAGAGAGGAATAATTTGGAATTGAATCTTAGTGGTCGCAAGAGCCGAAGTGGTGGCACGAGCGAGATGAAGTGGATTTAGCCATTAATGGCTAATTGCCAATATAGAGAACGGAGTGCTCTGTAAGGGGTTGCAACATAGATCAATAGCCAAGAGCCGAGGAACAAGGATGTACGAATTTTTATATAGCATGTGGATCTTCTTATATTAAATTACACAAGAATAGTTGGCCACGTTTGGGGGCCTTGTAATGTCTTTTAAAATAAATGTCTTTCATTCACAGATATTTTGTGCCCCTTCTTAGTTTCGTAGATAGACCGCAGAAAAAGGCGGGGAAAAGGCACAATTTGTGAAATGGTCTTTTCCAAGTATAACCATTGATTATAAGTATCCATTCAAGCGGGAAAGGCGACGATCGATTCAGGAATGGTAAATCTACCGACGATGGGGACAAACCATCATCGGACTTTGAACTAACGCATAGACGTGTTTCTCGTTTTGGGGCCATGCCCTCCCAGTGCAAAATGAGCACGTGCCGCCTATGTGGTCCGTACCTAGGTAATTCTATGGCTTACATACAGAATTTACCAATAAAATTTAGCCTCTAGAGCTTGACTCTAGGCAGAAACAAAATTGGAGACTATGCCATTGTAGCCACGGTCTTCCAGCAGAGTATGTGTATTTTGTACTCCGGGCCCTATATTTACCCACAAGACCCGGGATCGGCGGGCCGCAGCGGGCAAGTGCCCGGGCCAGACCCTGGGTTTCATTTAGAGCCAAATGTAACCGAGAGCCGAATAATGTAACCTAAAAAACATATTAAAACCACTTGTGAACCACTTGTGGATGCGTCAAGGCATTTATCGTGGCCTTTTTATAAGCCGTGTCTTATACTAATTTGTACAGAGTATTGTTGGCTTTTTTTTAAAGAATTTCAAAACATTCATGCATCGATTGCGCTCTAGAATTTGATAAACTTCATTTCTTTTAAACTTTATTCGAAACTAAAAATCTAGCGACCTGGAAAAACTTATAAAAAAATACGCATAGAAATT
This sequence comes from Penicillium expansum, assembly GCF_000769745.1. Classification (NCBI taxonomy): domain Eukaryota; kingdom Fungi; phylum Ascomycota; class Eurotiomycetes; order Eurotiales; family Aspergillaceae; genus Penicillium; species Penicillium expansum. The sequence continues at coordinate 23,023 of NW_015971335.1, forward strand.
TTTTGGGCGTAATCTCCTGTACATACTAGAGTAATTTACCCATTCTCCCCCGGATTAGATGACTAGATGATACCAGCGGCCCGTAGGAAATCTTTCCGGTGTAGCCAAATTCGAATATCCTTACCCTTGAGATAGAAGAGAATGTAGACTAAGTAGACTACAACGTTGATAGCCGCAACTGTCATGAAGACACTCAAAACACCACTGGAAGTCATATAATCGTTGATCACCCACGTCCAGATCCACGCGATGCAACTCTTCAGAGCAGCAATCGTGACCATGATCTCGACGGAAAGCTAAAAACTCAAAAACAGAAACGATTAGCAGGTATACTATAAAAGTGGTGTAGAAGCAGAAAACGAAAGTTCCTTACCTCTTTGTGACAATCTAGGGCGTAGTTCATCCCTAGCGTTGTTCCCATCTGACTTCCTACCGAGAGAATGCCGGCTCCCACAACAGGCATCGCCCAGTGCATTTGATGCTCATAGGAAAGTCCAAACCAGAGAGCACCAAAGAATGTGAAAAACGCTGCCAATAGACAGGTCGGTAGCCGCATCTCGGGCTCACGAATACCATTATTGCGCTTGGTGAAGAACGTGGCAACCCAATCACCCCCTGGACCAGAGAAGAATACACCAAAAAGAGAGCCAATAAAAGGCGACAGGAAGAAGAGACCCTGGCTATTGGAATTGAATCCGTAAGGAGGGGGCGCAAAGAGCTGTGCCACCGACGCGCCGAGGATGACATTCCAGCTAAGAGCCATTCCATAAATACAGCATGACCAGAGGACGGTGGGATAGGCCAACAGCACGAATGGGCGCAGGAACACGTGGAGAAGATTCACATCTGGATCCCCGCTGTTCCAGAACTTGAGTTCTTGCACAAAGGTCTTTTTGGGAACTGGACTTGACTCCTGGACCAAAACCTGGTCTTTACCCACATTGGCTTTTGTGGTGTTTTGCAATGGATCAGGACGGGGTCCATCGAACTTGGTTTCTGGCATGAAGAAGAACATGGAAATCAGACTAGCACTAACAAACATGGTCACAATCCAGAAGGCCCAGTCCATTCCAAGTGCCTGCACGATAAATCCAGAGAACATAGGTCCCAGCTCATTACCTCCTAGGACAGCGAGTCCGTAGATGGCAATGAGCTCTCCACGATTATGCAGGAAGAACATATCAGTCACTGTAGACGGGACAATTGACTCAATAGGCGCTTGGAAAGCGCCCAGAAACGCACGCCCAACCAGGAAAACAGTGTAGGTTTTGTTGGATGCAACGGCCAGCCAAATACAGGCGATGGCCATAAGCAAGTTCGAGAAGATGTAGATGGGACGGCGCCCATACTTGACGGCAAACGGCATCCAGACAAAATTCCATACACCCTGGTTGATCAAACAAGCTCCGTTTGCATAGGTCAATTCCTGGAGGGACTTGCCGAAGGTGGCAGACAATTGCATCATACCTGTAGTACTAATCAGCATGGCTCAACACAATCAAGATTATAGATGATGAATACACACCGGCTGCCATAATAGGACCTGTAATAGCACCCATAAATGCAAACCAACAGCCATTGAAGAAAGTCAAGGTTTTCTTCTTAGTCGACCAGTTCAAAGGGTCGTTTGGATCGTTGATCGAAGGTTGAGGGACCAATAACATGCGACCATCGCCTGTTTCACGATGCTTCAGCTGGTGAAGCCGCTCAGAAATACTTCCGTTGTCACTTCCATCGAACAATATCTCTGTTCCAGGTGCGACATGGAACTGCCCCGCGACTTTCTTCTCGGACTCGTGTTGTGAGCTATCCGACATATTGAAGATGCCCCAAGGGCGTCCCTCAAAATTTGATGTAAAAAAATCAGAACGAAAATCAGCAACTAAAACACAAAGAAAAAAAGAGCGAACTTGAATACTGCCTCGCGTGGAAAATGGTGGAACTCTCCTTTTTAATACACGGAGTATACTATAGTACATGGTGGCCATCCCCCTTCTAGTCCGAAACAAGAGTATGTACACCGTACTAGAAATGCAACCAAAACGGCTTTGATACATTCTTTCGGCGTCGTGCACAGAATCCCTGTATTTTTGAGGACCAATTATAACTCTATCCTGATAACTAGCATTGCGCTATGCAGGGATGCATGTGGCTGTCGTAATAATGGGCTGAGTGCGTGTGAAAAATAGTTAGCTTCTCTTCATCCCGCCCTTACCCCCAAATACGCTACTATATTTCAGTGGGTTCTCTGGCTTCTAATAAACACCTATCAAAATTTCGTAAGACCATCTTTGAATCCACTGAGGAGCAAGACCTAAACAACTGGTCCCACGCCCCTGGCAAATATATTTCGCGTCTTTGATTGGCGATAAAGCATTGCATGTTCTGGCTCACTTCGGGACTTCCCCTCCATTCAGCTTCATACATGTACCCAGCATAAGTCGTGCATTTGAAAATTGAAACCGAAACAGCTGGTAAACTCCACGTTACCCTAGAATAAATTAAGTCGAAATCCATTCCACAAAGATAATGGCTCCATCCCGAGACTTTGCATCCCACCAGACTGGTGGCTCTGGCAGTTTACCAAGTTCTGTGCCAGTCCTCATTGTGGGCGGAGGTCCAACTGGCCTATTGCAGGCTCTCCTTCTGTCCCGCCTAGGGGGTATGAATTTTTTTTGAGAAGTCAATAGGAACATTTTGTTGACATGATCCATGTAGTTCAATCATTGATCATCGAGCGTTATCCCGAGCGTCTAGCTGCTCCAAAAGCCCACGCAATCAACCCCCGCTCTTTGGAAATCCTGCGTCAATTTGATCTAGGCGAGAAGCATGTTCGCCAGCTAGGCACTTCACGAAATGATAGCTCCTCGGTCAACTTCCTCACCAATCTTTGCGGGGATGCGATCGGCAGGCTCCCGTATGAGCGAATGGATCCTACTGTCTTGAATGACACGCCAGAGGTACCTTTCATCTATGATGAGAGAATGCCGGGAACAGTACTGACCAATTGAAACAAACAGATGATCCATAATATACCCCAGCCAGCGCTAGAGCAAGAATTGTCCAACTTTATCACGAAGGATCCCAATGTTACCTTGATCAAAGGATTCAGTATTCATGCTGTGGAGCAGGTAAGTAAAGGGGCATATTTTTTATTAACGAAGTAACGTGTTTAACTGAAACCCAGAATGAAAATGAAGTTGTGGCGACTATTGAGCAACGCTCAACTGGACAACTCCATCAAACAAAGTCCCGTCATCTCATAGCCTGTGATGGTCGTAGAAGCAAGGTCCGCGAGCTGCTCGGTATTGAGTCGGAGAGTGAAGACTCGGACCAGACGATGATGACTATTCATTTCAATGCCAATCTGCGACCCGTCGTTGGTGATCGTGTCGGTATGCTTTACTGGATAATGGACCCTATAGCCGCGGGCTTTATCATCGGCTATGATCTTGATGGGATCCAGGTACATATTAGCCAGGTAGACGTTGAACAGAACCCAGTCGAGTCGTGGACAGAAGACATGTGCAGGTCCACAATCCGCAGCGCTATCGGTAAAGATGATGTTCCGTTTGATGTCCTGAGCTATCGCCCTTGGGTCTTCCGTCGACAAGTGGCTGTCACGTTCCAACAGGGAAATATCTTCTTGTGAGTGTTTGGAATTGGATGTTGTCTCCGTCGAATCCTTGTTGATGCTTTTTCTTCTGCTTCCTCTTTTAGAGCTGGAGATGCTGCTCACTCATTTCCCCCAACTGGTGGACTAGGCTTGAATTGTGGTCTTGCAGATGTTCACAACTTGGCCTACAAGATTGCCTCGGTTCATCGAGGAGTGGCAACACCATCTATACTTTCAACATACACTGCCGAACGACGGGGTGTTGCGGATTCCTATTCCAAGCAGAGCGTTAAGAATGGCAAGGAGATTTTCGCACTGTTGCGGAGTCTCAAGACCGCTTGTGTTGAAAATGTTGTGCAAGCGCGAAGGAATATGATGGCAGCGTTGGCGGATCCGGCCCAACGGAAACAGGTTGAGGCAGGTATTGAAGGACAGAGGGAGCATTTCGATAATGTGAGTGGCTTTGTTTTATTCTACCCCTTGCTATCGAAGATTGGTCTTTCTCATGCTCTTGCTCATAGCTGGAGCTTCATATTGGATATGTGTATGGAGCGACCAAGCCACCTTCTCATGCTTCTCATTATTCTCCGAAATTCGTGCCCGGGGCGCGCTTGCCTCATGCTTGGATCACCTTCCCAGAGCAGGTATCCGCGGAAACAGAGGCAGCCAAACGTTCTTCACTACCTCAGGAGCCGGTTGATGTGTCCTACGTCAAAGAGCTTGACGCAGATCAGGTTCGCGCTTGCCAGTGGAGTACCCTAGATCTCTGTGGCTCTGACTCTTGGACCTTGATTTTGGGGAAGGAGCAGCAAAGGCCTCACATTATGCTTTTTCAGAAGCACTGTAACGTGATTGGCTTACCTCTGAACACCTGGTGCCTCGGATCAGACTTTGAAATCATCAGGCAGAGCTGGTTCGCTGATGAATTGATTGATGGTGGAGGAATTCTGATTCGCCCTGATCAGCACATCCTAGCAAGAGTCTCTTTTGAGACAAATGGAGAGGACTTGATTGCAGAAGTGAACAAACATCTTGGGATTTCATAGTGTCAGAAATACAATAGAGCAACACCATAGAGATATATCAACTTTTTGTTTATTCCGACAAACATGCGTTCGCGGTGATCCCCGCAATACCAAGCATTTTAGGCTGTTGCTAAGCTAAGAGAAGGCGTGCTTGATCAATAAAGAGAATAACCCCTGCTTGTTGAGATGTGATGATATGATATGGCGCTTTGACTCGGAATCGTTTGAGCCGCATTCCACTCCACAAAGGCCCTTGTTTTCCCCACATGGTACTTTGTATGTCTCTGTTACCCTTCCCCTCTAGAAAGGATAGGGCTTAATCTTGTATAGTTTTCCTTTTAGGACGGACATTGGCATTGTGTATATTAAAACCCAAGCAGCGTCTCGTCAGCTTGATCAGTCTCAAAGTCAAACCGCACCAAATCCTCCTTATAGGGAATGAAATATGTGCTTGTGACCCTAAAATAACATGAGATCCTGTCATTTACTAAGGAATCGAGGCATTAGGGGGTATTTGTTACCTTTCATGCTCACTGCTAGCTTGATACTCAGCCAATGCTGCTCGGTTCTCGTGGTAGCTCACTAGAGCATATTGAAATCCTTTGCTCTTTTCAACGGGGGTTGTAATTGAGGGGCCTCCAACAATAAGCCTTTGGCTTTTAACGCAAGGCAGGGACTTCAGTGTCTTGATTTGCGAAAGGAACTCCTGCTTCACTCCGTCTCCGACATCCGCGCGGAACTTGAACAGAACTATTGAGGTCAGTTGAGGGCTTGTGTGTTTTCGGAAATGAACCATACCAATGTGAACGAGAACCATTTTGAATATCAGCTTAATCAAAAATATAAAAATGATGGGGTTGTAGAGTTAGAATCGGAATGTAGTTCCCTTTTAAAGAACGCGACGGATGCCATCCGCCCTTGGCGGAAGTTTCCCGCTTTGACCCAAACCTCGTTGATTCCGGTATTTTTCTTCTTTACAAACTGTTCATTTCGAGAGACACTGTTGGTTCTAGCTTATTTTTAATTCATATTCATGAATCTGAAAGTTCAACGCTCATAAGGGACCCTATCAGCCCCGCTATGGACTCTCCACGGCGGTCTCGGAACCGCGCCGCCTGTCGGAGATGTCAGCGACGGAAAATCCGCTGTGACGGAGATCTTCCCCGCTGCGCATCGTGTACAAAGGCTAATGCAGCCTGTGTGAATGATGGAAAACAGGAGGTTAATCGCACGTATGTATTATCATCCGCCTCGTCGCCTAGATACTCCCGCTCTTGTTTCTTTATTACTTCCAAACTAACAGCTGATCAGGTACATTGCGAATCTACAAAAGCGAGTACAGTGGTTAGAATCCTTAGTGAAGGAACACGATCCAACTGTCCAGCTAGAGGATGGCCCGCAATTAGACCTGTCAGATATCTCACAACTCGAGCCCACGGAGGAAAGCACTCAACTTGAGTCTACCATTCCACATGGTGACCACATTCGCCGGTCAATAACACCTCACCATGAACAACCCGGGACAGCAAACCCGCAACCATATCGGACAAATTCAAGACCGGCCCACGAAATTGGGCTAGTCTCTCTTTCTTCGGGCGAACCGAGATATATCGGTCCTTCGAGCGGATATTTCCTAGCAAACCTCATATTTTCGAGTGCTGGGCGACGAACGGGCCCATCGGGAAATCATGGAAATGCGAAAAAGCCAATGTCGCTTTCATCCGAATTTTTCAATAGCCCAGCTCCGCTGCCAAGTCGCAAAGACGATGCTGTGGAACTTACTTCAAAGTACTTTGCTTCGGTGCATCTCGTATACCCATTTCTACACCAACCGTCCCACATGACAAGACTCGAGAGAATGTATAGCAATGAATGTCTCCCCAACCCAGCGGATGCTTTTCACGTCTACATGGTGCTCGCAATAGCAGCCTCGGATGTCTCCAGGCGCTTCCGACTACCTCTTCCGGCCGAGGGGTATTATACAGCGGCTACACAGTATTTCGAACGTGCATGTGCCGATGGCTCTTTGGAGGGACTGCAGAGTCTGCTCTTGCTGATGGTATACGGACTTCATAATCCCTCGTGCGACATCAATGTCTGGAGCCTCAATTACCAATGCTTAGGCTCCCTCATCGACCTGGGTCTTCAGCGCGATGTTCGCGCATCATCAACATTCTCCATCTCGTTCTTGGAGCAGGAGATGCGGACTCGCATCTTCTGGGTTGTATACAGCTTTGATCGTACATTGGGGACGATGATGGGGCGACCGATCGGGGTGAGAGACGAAGCGTGCGAGCTTCGGGTAAGCGATTCGATACTGGGTTGATCCCTTAACAAACCTTGGCTAATAGTACCTTTAGCTCCCTTCAGATGTCTCTGATGGCGATCTTTCTGAGTCAGTTTGTGATGAAATATCCCGAAATCGCACAACTTCTCACATGACATTCTCTATCCACCTATTCAAACTCGCCCGCATCAACTCTGAGATCAAATATGTAATGCACAGCATCTGCAGAGATCCCCCTCGATATGCCTACCCACCGGTACCCGACATCCATCTGTGGCAGAAAGAAATGGTCGAACGCCTTCAGACCTGGCTTATAGGTATCCCCCATGGAGCTGCAGGCGATCCTATCACGAAAATATGCGAAACAAAGTATCACGAAATGATGATCTTAGTGCTAAGGCCTAGCCCTGGGATTCCCGAACCATCGGAAGAGATCCTCGCGCGATGTTTCCAGCACGCCGTAGATCTTCTGCGCGGGTTTGGGGAGCTTTACCGACAGGAAGCTCTCTTATACAGCCGACTCATTGTTCACTCCGTTTTCTTGGGCACGCTAATAATGCTACACTGCTTGTGGAGACTGCCCCATGTTGCATCAAGGGTGCAGATTGATGAGGTGGTCGCCGATACGAGCATCAGTTTGAATATCCTAAGTAGCATTGGGGAATACTGGGCCGAGGCTAAGCGTGCAAGGGATTGTATCCATGAATTATCCAGTGCGACTGTCCAGAGACTTATCAGGACGCGAAGTTTGGAAGCCCCTTCAAGATTGACGAGGCAAGGCAAAAATCAATCAACTTCCAGCACAGGAAGATCACAGCGGCTGCAAATCTCCAACGAGGGAATGGAGCTGCCTTCTACGCTTCGCGCTGACTCGGGAGTTGAAACCCTGCCTCTGAACTCCTTCACGGACGATTACGATCCACACGTGGATTCTATGAGTTGGCTGCATGATTCCATGCCCGGTGGCTTTATGGACTTCAGCGGGGCTCCAGACTTTGACACTCTCATGTGGGAGGTCTTTAATGCTAATTCAGGATAAAAGAATATTGAAATATAATACTTTACATAATAAATCACACGTTCAAGATATATTGATGCATCGATTTAGTCTGTGTACACGATGACCTGGCCCACTAGCTAAGCCGAAGGAAGGACGAATTCAAGCAGCCTGTACATCTTTAAAAGTGACATTGACCTGACTTTCGACATCAATATCCTGAGGTGTGAGGTCCAGCGGCGCAGAGTCCTCCCCAGGCTGATCCCCAAAACTAGCAGCCAACATGTGTCTGTGGGTGGCCCTGTAAGGAGTCATTCCTTGGTCGGCAATTTCCACCGCCAAAACAGCGCGTCCAAGCACCTCCGAATAGTCATCAGCTTGTTGAATAGCATCCCGGAGTGCCAATTTGCGTGCTTCCGAAGCCAGTCGGCTGCCGGTTGCGTCCGTGAGACTCCAATCCAGACCGTCGATTTCCACTTTGGGATAAACCAGTAATTCTTCGATCGCATGGTTCAATTTGGCGAAGTCGCGGAAGACAGCTTTGAAGGATATACTGGCATGGTGTGGGTTTGGCAGGGGCTGGTCCTGTCTGTCTGTTGACTTTGTCCAGGTTCTGATACTCGTTGATGAGAATTTTGTCAGAGGGGCCTCTGGATTATCGTCGGTCTGGGAGTAAAATGTTGATTTGATCCAGTTTTGTAGGTTGGTTGATGAGGTTGCCACTTCTTTGGCGACTTTATCTTGCTCGGCTCCATTTCCCTTTACTGAAAATCTGAGAGTTCCACGTTCTGGGGCGTGGGTGACGGATGATTTGCCGGTGACTATGATTGTTAGGGGAGCCATGATGGTTTATGTAGAATTTAGGAATATTTTTCAGCTCTAGCTATATTTATATACGAGAGTGGAACCTATCGGCTCGGAAGGCAACAATATCAGAGTCAGTGACCATCACGTTGCTCAACGCCAAGCCCACAGCCCCTCTGACATTCCACTCGTCTATGATCTTCAACTTTATGATATTTCAACCTCTAATCTTCTAGTTGATAGCTATGTCTCAACTGCCATTCAGCAATAATGTATTTATCAGCATGTTGGATCTCGCTCGTCTTCTCCCAGCCTCTGCTCGAACGGACCATAAACTCGTGAGCCCCACAGATGAGATCCAAAAGTTCTTGAAGAAGGATCTGATGGTCAATAAACTGAATAAAATTGACAAATACCTATGGCTGGCTGGTCAACCTATGCCGCCCAAGCCCCTCAATTACCAGATTGCGACCTCGCGCGAAATCGTCGTGGACGAGAGAATCGACGTGCATATGGTCTGGGAGCACTCTCAACGTATCCATCTGAAGCCACTGCCACGATATCTTCTTGATTCTCAGTTTTAGGGGTCGCATCTTGTTTGCAAGGGGCCCTGTTGTGTGTCTAAGCCAGGTGACTCGGTTATCCAAGAGCAGGCGTGCTCGCGAGAGCTATACAAATGCGCTCTTGGTCTCTTATCTTCCTATATGGCCCTTGTACAATTTGAAAGTGATTTCTTAATTGCACAAAACTACCATCTATTACCAAATACCATCACGTGGGAGAGGTGGCTCGAGCTAAACCAGCAGTTGTTGGGGAACGATATGACCAGCCCCGGGCATATCAACTCGCGGTATTTATTTGGAGAGCTGAGACTGTCACGACTGAACAAAATCTACGCAATTCGCCATGCTAGCGTCTTGAGCGGCTATCAGTTCACCTATCAGACGTACGGTGATCTTTTCTACGACTATCTTACTCCGCTGACTGCAGCGACAATCTACGTTGCGCTAGTGTTGACGGCGATGCAGGTTGGGCTGGCGACCGATCGTTTAGGCTTTAACCCACCATTCCAGGACGCTTCATATGGATTTACGGTCTTTGCTATTCTCGGACCTTTGATCGGTATTCTATTAATCGGGATTATTGGGGGTTTGGCCTTTGTCAATAATCTAATAGGATCATGGAAGTTTAAGCGGCAACAGTTTGCCCTGTATGAACTGTCGCAAGTGCGAAATCAACTACCTTGACTCTCGTCCGAGTACGCAACCGAAAGATCCATTTGCAGGGGGACCAACGATCTAGTATCCATGGGCCTTCCAATCAATGTTCCTCAAAGATTGTTCGGGGCTCACAAGGGACGCAATAGCATCTTTGGACATGAACTCTTGTGCCTCTTGGACATGGATTCCATATCTGTTCAAGGCGCCTGTCTCTTTCAGGATGCGGGAGAACTCCCACTGGCGTGCTTGCTCCTCTCCCATATGTCCATACAGATCGATATATGTCTCGGGAGAAACTTGAATTACCTTGGTTGATCCCGACCCTGGAGCAACACCACTTGCCCTACCCCAGAGGGCGAGGAACGATTCCAGCGTGAGATCTTCGACACTGCATCTCACATACGTTCCACCCGGTGGGCGGTTGTTAACCAAGCTGTGGACAAATATCCCAGTATTGACCCGATGGTCTCCCAGAGATGGGTATGCGGAATCGGGATCAGCGGGATAGATCTGAATCCATCTTTTTGCTGCGGGCTGCTGGTGTGTTAAATCCTCATGTTAATAAACAAACGAGGTGAAGAGCAACATACCAGGTAGATGGGCTTGAACACTTCATACTCCGTCAGATTGATGACAAAAGTGGTGAAAAAGCAAAAAGTGGTCCTCTCCAAGAGCGCCTTGTCCTCTCGGATGAATTCATCTACACGGCCCTTTGCATCAAAGTGAGGCACAAGTGCCATTCCTTCAGAGACACGCGTGCTGTGAGGCAGAGTACTCCACAGATAGTGTTCGAGAGTCGACACCTTGCTAGCTGCTTTGGCCATGTTGGTGCCATGTGTGTACTCGATCTCCATGGACCTTTCCCAGCCTTTCGTCCAGAAGTTCTCGTAGTAGTCCGTAATAGCGAAGATCACATGGGCACCATGAAATGCTATTTCGAGACTAGCCATATCTCCAATATCTGCTTTGACCATCTCGACGCCCTGTGCGGCGAGGGCCTTTGCCTTGTCGCTCTCAGGATTGCGGGTCAGGCCGCGGATTCTCCATCCTCCGGCCCTCAGAAATGTTGAAACAACTGATCCTCCCTGGCCACCTGTCGCGCCCACTATCACAATGAGCTTTTGTGTCATGGTGGGATCTTGGGATGTGAAGCGTTTTAAACTGAATGATAATGATGGATTCTAAATATGTTCAACCTCTGTTCCACTGCACTGGTTTATGTTGACTTCCTTCTTCCGTTATTTCAATCTTATACTTGAATTATTAACCTGCACAGGTTCCTATGCGCCGAGGATAATTCTTGTTACTACCGAGAGCCGGGCACCGAGTGGCTCTCGGTGTCTGACTGAGCCGACTACTCAGTGATACTGATGTCATTTCGGCTCTTCAACGCTTCCCCGCATTTTCTTGATTCGGTTTTTAATGTCAATCGTTTTTTACCTAGAGAGTTTAGCGTCTTATGTCTCTTATGCCTGCTACTTGCGATTTGGGCCAAGAAAGAACATGAGGTGTTGAGATCTGCATATGGGCTTATTGTAGTAAATGTGACTTCATATTTAGGATCCAGATTTCGATTTACTCAAAACTATGGTCTAACCGAGACAGAAAGATTTATTCTGGCATCAAATGAAAGCCTTCCTACAAGTTTCTGGGTGTAGCAAAATAATCCTAATATCCCCGATAAACGACAAATAGACAGCAACAGACTCAGCAGAATTGGATCCCTTATATGTAAGATTAGCGACTTGTCTTAGAATTGTGGCAACATTGTTATTACCTCCATCGATGATGACACTCTGCCCTGTAATCATATTCGAGTCCTTGCTCGCAAGAAAGCTAACACAGCCAGCTATGTCTTCCGGTGTCTAAAGCTATGAGCTTTGGTGCTTGAGATGAATAGGTCAACATACAGATGATTTCTTCATAGCCGAGCGTTGTTCAACTGCATGCTGAAATGCTTGACCCTTGGGAATCCCCATTGTGCTGGAAATGTTTTCATCGATCTGATCCCACATCTGGCCACTGTTAGCCTTAGTAATTATGCGAATGGAAAGGAGCCCTACCGCAGTTTTAACAATTCCAGGACAGTAGCAATTAACCTAGAATGATGATCAGTGTAAATTATATAAACAAGACGAGGTGGTATACATTGATTCCATGTGGAGCAAGCTCGAGGGCTGTAGCTTGCGTCAGCCCTCTCACAGCCTATTTGCTGACCGAATATGCGATTGCAGTAGGTTGCTAGTGAGCCTAGGGTCAAACAACGCTCTTCTCAAATTTCGGGGAGGGCGTTAATACAGGCCGGTAGCCTGAGATCGAACAGGCACCTATAATCTTGCCTCCACCACCCTGCTTGATCATCTGCTGGCCTGAAGATATCAGATATGAATCAATGAATAATAATTTTGACCTACCCGCTGCTTTATAACAGAGGAACATGCCCCGGACATTAACCTAGGTATCATCAGCTAACCATGCTTGAAAAATAAAGGGAAATCCTTCCCTACGGCTTGCACACGATCCCATTCATCCGGTGTAATATCCATAAGTCTCTTGGTGAGTATTATACCGGCATTGGCCACCATGACCTTTTGAAATTTTAACTTAGCAAGCATTCGACGAGGCTTCAATGACATACCGTCAAGTTCCCAAGAGCTCCAACGGCACTGGAAATCATATGATTGACCTCTTCCTCCAAAGACACATCCCCAACAACTACTATCGAGCGTCTCCCTATAACGGTGTGAGATAGGAAATCTTCTTTGGGAAGGAAGTGTTACACGCACCTAGAGACTCGATCTCAAGCTTCAACTTCTCCAGTTTCTCCTTCTTAGCCTCGATATCGTTCACCTAGCCAGATTAAAACTTGGCACATGCATCAAACAGTAGAAATAGATTATTTCCATACAGCTAAATCAAAACCATCTTCTGCGAGTCTCAAGGCGATTGCGTGCCCAATTCCTTGAGATGCACCAGTGACTAAAGCAGTAGGCATATTGATTGGTGGATATGGAAAGTCGTAAAATCAAATATTGTTAGACGTTTGAGGCAGGGAAGGATACTTGCAGAGTCAATGTAGTTATTAAGTTTAATGAAAGTCGGACTGATGGTGCTCGGTTCTCTGTAGTACCCCGAGCATAGCTCGGCTGTCTTAACCATTGCCCCGAGCACCGACACGAACTTTCAGCTTTATTGACCGACTACTGCCTCGGCTCATAGTTTGTGGAAGTGATAAGAAGAGTCAGATTGTTCTAGCTTTACCCCGGATTTTATATTTCACTATCATTTGCTGATTGGTCTTCCCACTATGACGAAAGAAATCCAAAGACCCACTACGCCAATAAAAACAGCCGAGGAGTCTAGCGTGGATTATATTGAATTTCAAAATAATCACGATGAATCGCAGGGTTCAGACAAAGATGACAAGCTGCTGGTACGCCGCATCGACCGTCAGCTCCTTCCTTGGCTCTGTCTTGTCTATGCTCTGTCCCTGATTGATCGCACCAACATTTCCTCTGCAAAGATAGCCGGCATGGCTGAGGACCTGAACTTAATTGGCAACCGCTACTCTGTTGCCCTTGTGGTATTCTTCGCCACTTATTTGGCGAGCGAGTTGCCGGGCAACTTCATAATTCGGCGGGTGGGAACCAGATACTATCTGTCTTTCCTGATAGTCTCATGGGGAACAATCGCCATGTGCATGGGCTTTGTGACTCGATATTCGCAGTTGGTTGGATTGCGTCTTCTGCTTGGCCTCTTTGAGGGGGGATTCAATGTTAGTACCCGTCTCCATATAATATGTTTCCTGTACTGACATAGGCCAGCCCGCATGTATCTACCTCATATCCTCGTGGTACAAACGTTATGAAACCCAACAAAGGCTCTCCCTCTGGTACATGTCAGGATCCGTGATCTCCGGTTTCAACGGCATTATCTCCTACGGCCTCAGTACACTTGAAGGACTTGGCGGTAGACGAGGATTGAATTGGATTTTTATTATTCCTGGGGCGATCACTGTATTTTTGGCTATCCCAATTTTTCTTTTCCTCTCAGACTTCCCCGAGAAAGCCTCGTGGTTGAGTGCGAGTGATCTCCAGCGTGTCCAGGAGAGGCTGCGGGAGGACCGTGGAGAACAATTGGACGATAAGATCACAATTCGCAAGCCCTTAAGGATCTCCAAGACTGGAAAGTATGGGTACTGGCAAGTCTTCTATTCTTCCCCACCGCAGGCTCTTATACTATGTCATTTTTCACTCCGTCAATTCTTGCTGGTTTGGGATATAATGTCGCTCTCAGTCAGATCCTGGTTACACCACCCTACCTGGCAGCCGCCATCTTTGCCATTTCCACCGGAATGATATCGGATCGCGTGCGCACTCGAAGTCCTTTCATTGTTGGATTCATGCTTTTAACTGGGGCTGGGATAATAATGATTGGTTGGGGTCAAAACACTGCTTGCAAGATGGCCGGGATATATTTCGCCGTTATTGGAAACAACTGTGCAATCCCAACTGTGTTAGCCTTCCTGTCAAACAACATTGTCGGTTCGAGCAAGAGGCAGATTGCTGTTCCACTTCAAACCAGCATGGGTGCTATTGGGGGAGTTTTTGGCTCGTTGGTGTTTCGGCAGCAAGACTACCCTGGATACCGCCCTGGCTTATATGCTTCCATTGTTTGCTTGGCGGTCTGCATCCTGATAACTCTTTCTATCACTGCATTCTTTTACCGTGAAAACAAAGCTGCCGATGAAAAGGGGAAGATTTTGGAAAGATTGGAGGGATACCGTTATACGCTTTGATGTTGGGGGGTTGAAAATCATTAGCATAGCTTTGGAGATGACAACTTTTGGGACTGAAACCGAGTCCAGACATGTATGGCAGAGAATGGATCCAAATTGTAACGAAGGAGAAATCGAAAACCAGTTTCAAAGTGCATTCATGTATTGGTCTATTAAGCCTATTAGTTAGACGTATATACCCTCTTCAATTCCACCCCTATGGGTAGCTGCTTGGTTTATGTTCAAGTAGGTAGACTCAAAGCAACATCTGATCTCTTCCATTGACAACAACTTGAATGCAGTCCCAATAGAAATACATTCCTGTAGTATAGCATAATACACATTGTATGCACAGAAAGGCGTAAGCCATGTCAAAAACGCATCGCCAGCGCTCATATTGCTTCCGTATGTTGACGAGATTCTTGGCGAGTCAAAAATTCCATGGCAATTACTGAGTATTACCTACAATCCCTAAGATATAACCGGAACGCTTGCCATGTTAAAAGCAAGAGGCTTCAAGTTGCCGAGACATTATACCTCCGGAGAGTTCTTGACAATCCTTGATTGTTTACTTCTCTGAATTGCTGAAAAACGGTTGAAGACAAATCACTGCTGAAACAAGGCTAATGAAAAGACTAATCACCAGATATGACAAATTCAATATAATTCCAGTTTAAAAATTTCAAGCCTGTAAAACACAGATGTATACTAGAAACGTACTCAGAGCATTTTGTCTGGGTCATCTAAGTACCATGTCGAGTTCATCCCCTCGGCTTCCAGTGTAGAAAAACCATTGCCCAGATATCGGAACCTGTTCTTGGACCAGTGCGTAAACTCGAAGTCTTCTCCCCTGAAGTTCTGCAGCATGTGGAACCAATGAATACGACTTCCTGGATGCAAAGCTGTAACAGGGCCAACCTTTTTCCCGTTCTTGAACCAAGAACTACAGTTTCCCGCCCAAGCAGTTCGAGGCATGAAAGCCGCGATGTGCTCGGCAAATTCTTCCACAACGTCCTGTCGAGGAGAAATAGATTTGATACATTCCTCCTGGCACTTGCGAATGATCCGAGTGATATACTTTCCCACGTTCTCAGTTATGGTCAGTACACTGCCATGTCCGATAGGTGCATTTGGTCCCAAGAAGACTTTGATAAATTAGCATAAATCTTCTCTCAAATGATGTTCACTCACTGAAGTAGTTTGGCATGCTAGGGACAGCAAGTGACATGTAAGATGATGGCAGTTCTCGTGTCCATATGTCTTGGAGGTTGCCCTCTCTTCCAATAATTGGGAAGCGAGGACAAAATGAGACATTGAATCCAGTAGCGCAAACTATTGCATCAACTTCAATATTTTGCCCCTGGTCTGTTATGAGACCATTTTCATAGATTTTGGCAATACCCTCGGTTACGATCTGGACGTTGTCTTTGTGAAAGGCTTTCAGATATGCTGAGCTTGGTGTAATACGTCGACATCCGAATGGAAAATCAGGTATTAACTTGTCGATAAGCGCCTGGTTATCTTTCAAGGCCTGGGTCATATACTCGGTCATCTCTCCTTTCACAACATCTGCTAATGGAGATGAAGTAACAAGCTGCCTGGTGAATTAGCACTATAAAGTTATCCAGGGGCCTGGAGTTGCCGCATATTTACTCACAAAAGAAAACTTATTGTTGACCACCTCCTCCGTAGCTTTGATGAATCTGTTGTAAAGTTCTTTGTCCGTCTCGAACTTGCTCATTTGAGCGGTCGTAAATCGATCTCCATCAAGTTCCAGTTCCGATACAACTTCGCCAGCTGTACTTTGTGCCATTCTCTCCACGCCTGCAGGAGCTACCCAAATGGGCGATCGAACAAAGTGAACGAGCGTTTCCACATCTGAGTGAATAAGCAGTTGACCTTATGAACTATGAGAGATGTCATACCTGGTTGCATAGCAGGTACAATTTGTACGCCAGAGGACCCATTTCCTATCACTGCCACACGCTTTGATTTGTACGAAAAGTCATCTTCCAGTTGGCACTGTGGACCAAATCACCTTTGAATGTGTGTAGACCCGGAATATCGGGCCATTTCCAGTTGCTGTATACAAATTAGCGGCCCTTTACCGAAAAAAGAGGACCCCACAGATGACTTACTTGAGGATACCAGAGCCATCCAAAAGAAAGTGAGCGGAATCTGTCTTGACTATATCGGTGGTAAGGTCTCTCACACGAACTAGCCATAGACCCTCATCCTCATTCCACTCGGCATGTTTGACCTGATGATGCAACTTGATGACATTATTAAGATTTTCTCGAGCCGCCAAATCTTTGAGGTAACGATGGATTTCTCGTGCCTCTGAGTAAAACTTGCTCCAATGAGGGTTTGTCGCCCAGGAAAATTGGTAGTTGTGGGACGGGATGTCGCATTGGCAGCCCGGATATCCATTCTCATACCAAGTGCCCCCGATATCTGGGTTCTTTTCGTAAACAACGTTCTCGGTGTTTAGGAGGTTGTTGCGAAGAGTACGTATCATATTCAGTCCACTTGCACCCGCTCCGATGGTGATTATTTTCACATGGCGAGTAGATCCAAGAGGCTCCTCCAAAACGGTGTATGGCCCGCTGGCACCCTTTAATCCGTTGGCTGGCTTAAATGCCATGATATGTAGGAAGGGGGGAAATTTAAAGATTGTCTACTAAAAAACAAGCTGGTAGGTAAAGCGTAATTATTTTGCTATTTTATATCTATCTACTATTAATACTTCAAGGCTCATGTATGACTCTGTGCCAAAGTAGAAATATCGTGTGACATTACACAAATGCTATACATACTCGGCACATCAATTTCGGTAGATCGGTAGATCCCCCGCATTTTGGTACTCGCCTAGTTTCCGTCGCTAGACTGAAATCGACAGTCGGCAGTCGGCAGTCGGCAGTGAGTCGCCGCTGGATCGGCAGTCGGAGAGCGGTATTGGCCACAGTGACGTGACTGACATTGGTTCAACTTTAAGTTCTTTCCACATAGCCGAGACAAGAAATTCACTGTTACTTTATAGAAGAACAAAATCAGAGACTTGAATTCATTCAAACGCAAGTTATCGTATCATCTTCACCATGGCGACTCCTACCCATATGAAAGCGACCATTCTATCCAAGATTGGCGGACCTGAGGGCTTCAAATTCTCAGACAAGATACCAGTTCCCGAACTGAAGGATGGATTTGTCATTGTGAAAAACACGTTTGCGAGCTTGAATTTCATCGATGTCTATTTTCGAACCGGTGCCTACCCTACGCACCAAGGCCCGAACTTGAACCTGGGCCAAGAGGCTTCTGGGCTTATTGAGGCAGCGCCAGAGAACAATCCGTTCGGTTTCCAAAAGGGCGACCGTGTGGTATGGATCGCTCAAGGTGGCTATGCACAGTACACGGCAGTTCCAATCACCCAAGTTATCAAGGTTCCAGAAGGTGTTGCGGACGAGGATGCAGCGGGTGTGTTTTTGGCTGGTATGACAGCATTGGCTGTGATCAACGAGTCTTTCAACGTGAAAGCTGGTGACAGTGTACTTGTCCAGGCAGCCGCAGGGGGGCTGGGTCTGTTGCTTTGCCAAGCTCTTCGTGATCGAAGTGCTTTGGTAATCGGAACTGCCGGAGGACGCGAGAAGTGTGACCTAGCACTGCAACATGGAGCGGATCATATGATTGATTATCGGGAGGAGGTGAACTGGGCCGAGAAGGTGCGGGAATTGACAAACGGGGAAGGTGTTGATGTGGTAAGTTGGCCGTCCAAACGCGCCTTGGATGATTAAGACTAAAATGGAGTGCTAGGTATATGATGGCGTTGGCAAGGATACTTGGGAGGGCAGCCTTGCGGCAGTCAAGAAATTTGGTAAAGTCGTTTTTGTTGGCAGTGCCAGTAAGTAAATCCAGGCCCCTGAAGTATTTTGGTAACTAATGCAGTTGGCTTCTTTAGGTGGCCCAGTGCCTCCCTTCTCCATTGAAAGGTTGACTGAAAAGAACGCTTCTATCATGCGACCTACTTTGCGAAACTATATCGGTACAAGAGAGCGACTCGAGCGATATGGCAATGAGGCCCTTGATATGGTACGAACTGGAAAGTGGAATGTCCGAAAGCACAGTCATTACTACTCTTTGGAGGAGATAGAACAGGCCCATAGAGACTTGGAAAGCCGGGCCACCACGGGGAAAATGTTGATTAGAATTTAGTCTAAACCATAGCACTTGCTACGACTATGAAAGCCTCAAGCAACTTTTCCCAATTTCCCGTCTCCAACTATGTAGACCTCGATCCTTTTTGGCGTTTAGAAGTACTTCCAAGTAATTGAAAAACTAGTCCCATTGATCTTAAACAACGGTATTCTTCTTTCTCTATCCTCTATCTACACATCGCTTCGATCCTTTTGCGAGTTGACAACCTCACTCGCAATCGCAAGTGCATCCCTTCCAGCAGGAACGCCACAATAGACCATAGCATGTCTGCAGGCTTCACATATTTCCTCCTCTGTGAGACCGTTGTGAAGCCCTGCAGTGATATGGATGCGCAATTCAGGTCCTCGATTCAAAGCCGTGAGCATAGCGATATTCATCAATGACCGTTCACGAAATTTCAAGCCAGGGCGCGCGTAGCTCGAGAAGCAAACTTCAGCGATGTACTCTTGACTCGCCTTAGTGAATATGTCGTCCCTCTAGATGATGTGAGCTATAATTTTCTCGATATTGCGGAGCTTTTGATAACTTACGGCGTTATTTCGTAGATTGGACAAAAGATCTTCGCCGAGGAACTCCTTCGACATCTGGGCACCCAGGAGCAATTTTTCGGAAGGGTTTTGGGCCATTGTAGTGTTGTAGAAAAGTTTGTGTTGATACTAGAAGATTTGGGTTGGGACTGGTGAAATCCAAACTCCAAACTAATCCGGGGGTTGTTCTCTTTTATGCCCTTTGGTAGCTTCCGAGGTAGAAGGTATAGATACCGAAGAGCGACGGTACTCGGTGTATCGGTATAATGCATCTATCTTTGGTGACGCTTGAAACGTAGATCTCATATCTGGGGAGGACCGAGCAGATGCTAAAGTCGTTGCGCCATATTCTCCTTCGCGGCAACATGATTGTTTGGTTTGATCATCCGTTAATTCATTGTCATTCTCGTGATTCTCGCGTTTTTTGGCCTTGGGGATTAAGCCATTATGCAGTGATTTGTGTAACTATTTAACTTAGTCCTCCAGTGAGCTTTTACACAACTTTATTAACCCGTGGCTTTTTGTCTGATACACAGTCTCATTAATCGTGACTATTGTATATAAAGTTCAAGACCTGAGACTCTCGTGACCTTAGAACTTCACTATGGCAACATCAGTTCTTCATGCCCACGCTCATAAAGTGCGTCTCGGCAACAAAGTATCTCGCGCTTCCGCTGTACACTTAATGTTCGCGATTTATATTGAGCTACTAACGATTCTTATCTATGCTTATCACGCCGGTCTTATTCCAACTATCAAGCCTCAGTATAACCGCATAAGGTAGGTACCATGGACTCAAGTACCAAATCATCGAAAATTTGCAGCTCAGCATGCGAAACGCAATCTACCCATATGGAGATGAGCTATTTTGCATTGTTCTTCTAAGCAGTACTGATTACCTTTGTGCTATTCGTCACAATATGGGTCGACTGGGTCGAAAACATTGAGATACGGTTGGACAACTCAAAGCGAATGCCCATGCTGATAACTCCAAAGATAAATTTCCACTTTCGTTTTAGTTCTTAAATCCTTCGGCTTCTCTTCTGGGGCCCAGACTGAGCGGGGTTGACTGCCGCACACTTAGCCGAGTGTTCGGCAACATTCATGATTGGTCCCCATCTCTTATCACAGCATAATCACTAAACTTCTCTTCTTTCTGCTCTCTCAATCATTTTTCCTTTTTGTAGAATTTTTCAAACATGGTGGGCACAGTGGTTATCACCGGTGCGACTGGCTCGCTCGCGCTTGAAGCAGTGCAACAACTTCTGTCATCGCATCCCTCGTTGACCATTGTTGGCACTGTCCGAAATGCAACTAAATCCCCCAAAAGCGCTCAGTTACTCCGACTGGAAGAAATTGCACAGCGGTATCCTTCCAGCAAGCTCCTTATCAAAAGTGTGGATCTGAACTCTACATTGGAAGTACGAGAATTTTCGAACGAGATTGCTGGCCTGGTGGAATCTAACGAGCTTCCACCCATTTCCGCCATAGTTTGCAATGCCTTCACATGGTCGCTAGACGGGCAGCAATTTTCCAAAGATCGGTTAGAATCTACATTCCAAGTCAATCATCTTTCGCACTTTTTACTGGTTCTCCGACTTCTGCGGAGCATGAATCCCGAGACGGGTCGGGTGGTCATGCTTAGCTCCGAAGTTCACGATCCTGAACACTCCAATGCTCTTTCCAAATTGGGCGCGGAACTTCCCTCCAATGAGCGCCTTGATGTATTGGTCCATCCTGGCGCTGATGAGATTGGAGCGGAACATGATATGGGCTGGCAACGATACGCAAACAGCAAGCTAGCCAATGTCATGTTCATGCAGAGTTTGAATCAACGACTTCAACAGGTATGAGCAACTTTCTCAAAATGTAGCAAATCGCACTAAGCATGTTTTTAGAACCCGCAGCTCAGCAAGATCACCGTGACTGCTATGGACCCAGGCGGTCTTGTGAACTCCCGGGCCCATGTCGCCCAGCGTTCAATCAATCGGATCATTTTTGGGCTATTGGCGCTTTTGCTTCCAATTATAAAGCTTTTTACCTACAGGCTTCGGTCAAATTCGGACTCAGCCCGAGATGTCCTAGCACTGGCTTTGGCCCCTGAGTACGCATCAGTCAGGGGCCATTTCAATGGAAGAAAGCCTCAACCCCCTGCGCGTGTAAGCGAAGACGAGGCAAAATGCGAGGCTATGTGGGAAGCTTGTTGGAACTGGGTTGATATGAAAGCAGGCGAGACATGTGTTCCCAAGAGTTACTCCTAATTGCAGTTTAATAGAACGAGTACAGCATGTTGAAATGGTATACAGAGAGAACTATGTAGTCTGTCAGATATTATTAAGGCTACCTGATATTACTGAAATTAATTAAAAATCGAAACCCCCCCCCCCTTCCCTTTGGATACATATTAGTACATAGAATTCCTCCCTCAGACGATACAATCTTGTACACGAACTTCAAACGCGATCACTTTGTCTCCTGGGGTCGGTAGACCACTCGTTCAGCAAGCAAGCGAGGTGTGTTGATATCATGACTAGGTAAGACAACCACATCAGTCTCTCTAGCAAATTTCTTGATGGTCTTCAACGTTTGGTAAGCACGCATTGGGTCGTCGTTGATTCCATCGGGCTGTTCCTTGTCCAAAAGGTCCAGGCCATATGTTGCGTCCCCAGGGAGGAAGTATGTGACCTGACTCTGTCCATCTTCACCGTCGCCGTAAATCACCAGACTGATATGGCCGGGAACATGCCCCGACGTATCAACGATGGCAATTTTACCATCCTCTGTCACGGGGTAGGACTGCTTCCAGGGTCCAAGTGGTCTGTCTTGCAGGTCCACAACCTTCGGTGAGAATTCCTTTGGCCAATGATTGGGTGTCGCTCCCTCCATGCTTGCAAAGAGAGGATGTTCCCCAAAGGCATTCCAGTGCTCACGGCTGATGTAGATAGGCAGATCCGGTGCTTCGGCAATCAGGTCCTCTAATCCACCGGCGTGGTCGTTGTGGAGGTGACTCAGAATCACGGCTTTGAGGTCAGTCGCCTTGATTCCGAGCTTATGAAGTTGCTCAAGGACTCCATCTTGGCGCTCAATGTTGAACTCACTTAGGAGGCCATTGAAGATAGCAACCCGCGGGAAATATCCGGCGTCGTTGCAGCATGGAGATTGTCCTGTGTCCATGAGGAAGAGACCTTCAGGGTGGCGAATGAGGAATACCCCGACTGGCAATGGTTCGGTCCATTTCCTATCGCAAAGTGATCGCAGGCGTCGAAAAATCGCAAATTTGCTCACTGGTTGTGAGCGCATTGAGGGTCTGATGCGTACCGTTCCCGTTGTGAGGAAGGTCAACTGGACACCGCTGGTGTTCGTATTGGTTGTCATGGTGTAGATTTGATTTTGATAATGAGTGAGCTAGCAGGATTGAGTAAGGTGAGAATCTTATGTTCAATCAAAATTAAAATAATAAAAGAAATGACGTGAACGATATGATATATATGGCCGAAAAAGCGGCCAACCTGAGGTTTAACCGACAGCCGCGCCGAGACCCCAAATATGTCGAGTTCATCCGTCGGGGGAATTAATTGACCGTGCCCTTTTAATCCGAAATTATCCAGATAAATGCTTAAATTATACTTATACCGGTCGATATTACTCTAGCTAAATATCTGTACAGGGGGTTCATATCTCAAATATCAAACAGCCAGTGATATAATCAGTCCAATCTATAGTTTAACGAGTTTTGTGCTCTAAATCCAAAATTACTCCAGCTCAACGGAATATATGATATTCAAATATTATGACACGTAGAAACAGTGAACCTGCGCATTACGTGTTGCCCCGGATCATCGCGGTTGGAATCCTTCCAAGGCTGAGATGCCGAGGGAGTGAAAATGCGGGGTGTCACTAACTCAAGCCAATCCCTGTACTTATATTAGGAGCCTGTTTTATCAATAGTTCTAGAGCAGAAGGTCATTATGTTTCCTCGAGATCGAGCTCATATTGTGTGCGTTCTTTGCCACGAACGAAAGGTATGGTTCTTTCTGTCTTTTACTAACGAAATCTAAAAACAAACAGGTGAAATGTGACTTGGAAGACAGTCAAAATGATGTCTGCAGCAACTGTTGTCGATTCAATCAAACTTGCATGTTAGTATTGAAGCCGTCTATGTATTCCAAGGGTACATGTGTTTTAACACAAATTTAGCCGGCGTACGGGAGTACGCAAACGAGTCAAACGGACAAGACAGGACCCTGCGCCACAATATCTAAGTCCTGTCAACTCATCTGTGGATGCCGAGGACTTACCTCCAAACGCCAAGTCTCCACGAACTCTGTGGCCAGAGAGCAGCGGAGGAACAAGTCAAGACCAAGCCCAATCTAAGCTGTAAGCTGGATTCATTGCAGATCATTCAGTTCTGGCTTGCGATATTCCCACACAGCCCACAATATCGGAGGAATCCCTGTCTCACTCAAATCGCATCATGGATGCAATTCTGGCCACGACTGAAGCAGCAGTACTTCCTGTCGCTCCTCTTCGAAGAGCACTGACGGATGCCTTCTTTGAGCAGGTATTCCACAATTACCCTGTTATCAACCCCGAGGATATCTCAAATCCAAACCCGTCTATTCTTCTGCAGCAAGGTGTCTGTCTCGCTGGGAGTTTGATGAGAGATGGTCCAACAAATCTCCAACTTTCACGCTCACTCTATGACAAGGTAAAAACCCTCATTTATCTCAATTATGAACCCGATGATCTCGCAACGTTGAAGACAATGTGTCTCCTGTCGTGTTGGAGTGTGAAGCCACCCGATAAGATCAGTTTAGATGGGCCCTGGTACTGGACAGGAGTGGCTTCAAGGCTTGCCATTCAGATGGGTCTTCACCGGGAGTCGACCTACACCAATAATCCCCAAAACCATTGCCTTCGTCGGATTTTCTGGCAACTTTATGTGAGTCTGGTAAATGGCCTAAACTATAAGATGCTAAAATTAATATGCTATGAGTTATAGAGCAGCGACAAACTACAAGTTGCCTGTTGGGGTCGCCCACCATCCTTCAGCTCAAGATATATCACCGTCAAACCCCCAGTACTGGAAGACTTCGAGATACAGAATGTGCAAGCCCTAGTTTTTATACACACAACAAAACTATGTACCATTATTGGAAACATTGCAGAGCTTCACCTAGAACGACGGCCAGTCCCTTTCCATGAGGTCTTCGTGCTCAGTGAGACATTATGTGGTTGGGTGCGCGAGATTCCCCATGAGCTTTGCCTATACAATTCTGAAGGCGGCAGAAACGAATTCAATCGACCAGTATCTGAACTATTCATCAAATATTTTGCTGCAATAATTTTGTTGCAGCTCCTCCAGAATGAAGTCAATCAGCAGAGGCGTACAACGGTGCGGTCACTTGTTGCGGCATCATGTATGGCTAAGCTCTATGAAGAAATTCACTACAGAGAACAGACATGTTATTTACTCCCTATACATGGATTTCTGTGTATGGTCGCATCGCTCCCACAGATATACTATCAGCCACAATCTGCAGAGAAGAACAGAACCCGCAAAGAGGAACTCGACATCTTACGCTCCATCATGGGCAACATGAGAGGTAAATACGGCGGAGCTACAATGATCCTAGCTAAGATCCAGCGGCTTGAGAAAGAGGTCAAAGCTTCAACAGATCGATATCTTTTGGAAGCAGATGCTGTTGGGCTATCCAGTGATGGTATCCTGCACGATCCAAGTGAATCCCTCGGGGAACTCTTCCCATTTCCTCCCACTGCATGTGCTCACATGGATTTCATTAAGCAAAGTGGAGAGACGCAGCAAGGCTTCTTGCCTCAGGACTTTGTCCCGATGGAGGATGAGTGGGCCAAATGGCTAGTCTCCGAAGGCCATAACTTTGTGGACTTATTTGGAATGTACTCTGGCGCGTATGACGTGGAAGAGCCATATATTTAATCAATATACGAGTAAAAGGACGTATGCTCTACAATCCAATGGCGCGATCTGGGGACCTGGCGGGCTTAGCGCTATGAATCTTCTGTGACTCAGAATCCATAGCTATGTCATATTTTCTCGGTATTTCAGAAGCTCATAGGTCCGTCAAACAAAAAGAAAGACCAATCTATCGGCCAATCAGTGCTATCCATGGGCATAGTAAGAAGTGCATCCGGCGGTTGGTTCCCACTAGTTTCTGCAGTTCTTAGAAGCCCAAGCATAGGGCAAAAGCTTGAGGGGACAGGGAAGAGCTGAGCCAGCTGAATTTGCCCAGGCACTGGGAGAGCGCCCCACGTATTATCGGCTTGAGCGGGAAACGCATCTGCGCGCATACTGTTAAGACCGTTGATTTTGCTGAGTGCCAAAGCAGCGGAAGAATGCTTTTCACTCATGGTTTCCAGTACCTGTTTGCTGATTCTGAGCTCATCGTCTCGATCTGGGTTCAATACATCGCTGTCACTGAAGGTTCGTGGAATTCCGGCGACGAGGTTAGCCCAAGAATGGATTGGAAGTAGATATTGAACATCCTCATGATAGAGAATCTCCTCGTACAGCCGAGAAACACAGGATGAAGCAGTCATTGAAGCATATTTGAACAATAAAGGGTTCTCCCGGCGACCAAGGAAGCACGTCAAAATGACAGTCACCAGGTAAAATATATGGAGCTCAGCAACATAGCGACTATATGGTTGTCTAGTTTCAATGTCGAACAATTGCATTTCGAGAGGCAATTGTTCTCTCCACACCCTCAGTCCATCCTGGCACTGATACACCTGCTCTGATGGGGTGTCATCAACTCTGGCCAGGTCCAGGACCTTCCTAAGGTTTTTACAGAGACCTGCTAACTGGCAGAAGACGCGTGATCCGAGATCGGGATCTTTGAAGTCACTAGGGACAGGCAGTGGCACAGAGGTTTCCAAGGGAAACATTCCAGGACGCCCACAGCAAGCCGTCTGCATAGTATCGTTGATAAAGAGATACCACCACATTCTGCGTGCTCTTCCAGGATGTTCTAATCTGCTGTATGTCTCGTTCTCGTGCAGATGCAACTGGATCGCGAGTCGGATTGCCATACCAGCCCATTGCCACGGGTTGTCCAGCACTATCGCATCAGGAGAATATGGAAGCCAGGTGCTGAGAATACAAAGCGCGCTGAGCATATTTAATGGAGCCGGATCATGGTGCAGAAATAGCAACGTTCTGATCCGCCCGTAAATAGCAAATGTGGTCCACTCGGCTGGCCCTGCTGTTTGACGCATGGTACTTCCTGCGAAATACAGGCATTGCCGTAGCAAAGTAGAGATTTCTATCTCGGGTTGCCCGCGATCCAAAACTGGGACCAGGTAGAAGAGTTCACGGAAATAGAAATCGGTAAGTGCTTGGGCGATGACGGGAGTTGGAAGACGACAAGCTTGACTTATGTCTAAGATGAGCTGACTTCCATCAATAGAATTTGGCTGTCGCGAGCCATTGACATTGCCAGGTCCCAAGCAGGTTATGTCCCGGTGGCCAAGAGGACGGAAAGGTGAGGGTGTGGCTTCCTGTGGTATGTTTTCCTGTGCCACAGTGGGGGCTGTTTGGCTTGCCGACAGGAGACTTGTATCTGACAAATAAAGTGAAGAACGGAGGGCTTTTCTTTGCTTTCTAGGTCCAATGTGAGGTCTGTCATGTAAGCTTATAGGCCTCGGGTCATATGTATCATTAAGAAGCCTTACTGGCATGTATGGCCTTCATGCTCGCACCGGCTGCAGCTGCCACTTGGTCGACCTTCTAGATCGCAGCGGATCTTCATCACTATTAGTGTTGGTAGGATACATTCATGAATAACAACATACCTTACGACTGTGGCATCGGGTGCATACAGCACGCGCCCTTCGTTGCATATTAACAATTCGAGATTCTATCGGCAAACGAGGTGATTTTGCGACGGGGAGATTTTGCCGAATACACCGCAATTGCCGCCCACAGCCGAATATGATGTCATGGCCTAGTTCCCTCCAGGGGCTACAACGCAGAATAGTAATCAAGTCTCCTAGTCTGGCATAAAGTTGCGTATATTTTTTTCAAACGGCATCCTTATTAAGAAAAGTTAAGGCTCGGCTTTATTTAGTGCCCCTCTCTTAATACATATAGCCGGATTATGGAGCTCGGATACCACATTCTCCTATTTGAACAAGGTCACAATCCTCATTAAGATGACAAAAGGGACCCCAGTAATCAGAGAGGAGGTATCGTCAAGGTCCTTTTAAATGACATATAATCCCACGGCTTGCCATCTCTCTAGAAGCCCTTGACCAGAGGAGTCTGTGCCGGCTCTCCATTTATAGGAACCTCGCTCAACCAACCCCAGTGACACTTTTCCTTCAGGCCACTTTCTCTCCATCCATTGATATCTTTCTTGGGATCCTCATTAAATATCGGCATGAAATCAAGCAGAACAGCATCATGGGCCAAACAGACCAATATATCGTCATTCTGGTCCAAAGCCTGCATCTTAGATACAGATTCACGCGCCTCGTGGATGTCATGATAAGCAGTTGGAAAATCACCAGCCATCTTATACCAAGGCGTCGTACGTCCTGCTAGTTCATCATCCGCATTTGGATGGTTTCTGATGATGGAGCAGGGACACGGAACAGGAGCATGGCGCCTTGCAAGAGCAAATTCGGGAACCAGATCCGGCAATGGTCTTTCAGACGAGGGCCTGAAATCACCTGCAAAATGGCAGATGTCTCCGCCCAAGAATACGAACGAGGTGCCTCCTTTTGCTGAAGATGGGGTGGTGCGAGCTAATGCAGAGATGTGGCCTGCACAATGGCCAGGGGAGTCGAGCAGATAGAGCGAACCGTCTCCAAAATAGTCGTGAGCTTTGAAGTCTCCAATTTCCAGACCGCTCTCAAAGTTAATTTCAATGAGTTCTCTGCTTTCGAAATCCGAAGCCAGAACGGGAGAATTGGGGTTCTCAGGGTAGCCGGGGAGGAGACCTGCTTTCGTGAATCCGGCTCCAACGGTTATGGAAGTCGACGGAGGAAATGGGGACATATCACCGCAGTGATCATAATGGTAGTGGGACCAAATACACGAATCTGCAACTCGGATACTCACATTAGCTTCCACGCGTGATATATTTTGTTTACAATGCCATTGAAAGAATAAAATACCAATTGTATCAAGACTGATTCCTCCCTCAACGAGTATTTGAGCAACGTCTTTGTCGACTTTGACTCCCGTCATGACACTATCCAGGCCAAATACCCGCTGCACTGCTGGGGCGAGATTCCAATAATCCTTGCGCGTGCCGAGGTCAAACATGACTCTCTTGTCGGTTCTTTCATTTTCAATGAGAAATGCTAAATCATTAAAGTTGAAAGTCTCGTGGCCGGCGACGACGGGGTCGACAAAGACCTTGGCTATTCCGGTCAGGTAGGTTGTTGTATCAAGCAATTTGACTCGCACAATATGATCCGATTGGGGAAGAGACAACATTTTAACAACTCTGTGTTTGCTAAGATGACTTGGTTAATTTTAGTAGAGACGTATATGTGCGAGAATTCCGGGGCTATTTAGCCTTGAAACCGCATGTCTCGGTGGTCGGCCTATCGGCATACTACACTTAACTAAATGTACTAGTCTGGTTCCCCATGGCAGTTGGCATTGAATATGAAAGTCATGAGTACCAACCCATTATACGTTCAACAATATATTTTCATTATAGACTCAAGGCAATCCTCACGAATGATACATCGGAACACTCCGAAATGGAACTATACTCCCCCACACAGCCATGAGCGGCCCCACCCCGTCTTTCGCAACGCATCCGTCCCGCGTCTATAAAAGAACCTCAACAGAACGTGAGACCGTCGAAACCACCAACCACAACACCAAATCTGCTTTTAAAACAACAAAACTTTACGTAAAACCCACATCCAATTCAAAAATGCCGGACCAACCCAACCAACCCCAACAAATGTACAACATCAACCCAACAAACCTCCAAAACTTCGTCAAGCAAATCCTCATCGCAAACAAGACATCACCAGCACACGCCGAAATAGTCTCCAAATGCCTCGTATCAGCCGATCTCCGAGGCGTAGACACCCACGGCAGCAACCGAATCCCCTCATACATGGAGCGGATCCGACAAAAAGCACTTGACCCAAGTGCCGTCCCAACAATCCGACAAGTGACGCCCGCCGTTGCACAAGTCGACGCGCACAACGGGTTCGGTTTCGTAGCTGCACACGAAGGAATGAAGCTCGCCATCTCGATGGCCCAGAACTTCGGCATTGGGATGGTCTCCGTCAAGCACTCGAATCACTTCGGCATGTCTGCGTGGCTGGTGCAGCAGGCCCTTGAGGCTGATATGATGTCTCTTGTGTTTACGAATAGCTCGCCTGCGCTCCCGGTCTGGGGAGGGAAAGAGAAGCTAATGGGTGTATCGCCGATTGCATGTGGAGCGCCGGCGGGAGATGGGAGGCCGTTTATCTTGGATATGGCCCCTTCCATTGCCGCCCGCGGGAAGATTTATAAGGCACTTCGTCGCGGGGAGAATATTCCTACGGATTGGGCGCTTGATAAGGATGGGGCCAGGACGGATGATCCTGCTGAGGCCTTGCAGGGTGTTATGCTGCCTATGGGTGGGCCGAAGGGGTCTGCGCTGTCTATTATGATGGATGTTTTCTCTGGTGTGCTTTCTGGGTCTGCTTTTGCTGGACATGTTACCAACCCATATGATCCCTCGAAGCCAGCTGATGTCGGGCATTTTTTGGTGGCTATTAAGCCGGATTTGTTTATGACTATCGAGGAGTTTAAGGGGAGGATGGATTATCTTTATCAGCGGGTTGTTGATTCAGAAAAGATGGCTGGTGTGGATCGAATTTATTTCCCTGGGGAGATCGAGATGATTACTGAGGAGAAACGCTTGTCGGAGGGCATTCCTTTTGCTACGGCTGAGATTGACAGCTTGAATAAAGAGGCTGACCTAGTAAAGGTCGAGCATTTGAAAATATAGACTACCATGCAATGAGAACAAAGTTGATGTATTCTATATTGCTATGTCAGACTTCAACTACTAGCTCCCCATCATATCCCTGTGCCTGAGAAAAGTAATAGCCGCGCTGATTACTGATCACCCTTTTCTCAGTACCCTCTTCAATATAACTGACATTGAAGTGCGTATGCCCAAATGCCCATAATTTGACTAGCGGACTCTTCCAAGCCCCCTGCCCTGAGAGATCGCTGGCAAAGCCCGATGATAGCGAGCTGTTTACATGCCTTGGATCAAGAGCCCGTGGGTCTTGAGTGACCGGGCTATGATGTGTAAAAATCACAATCTTGCGATGAGGCTCAGAGGCAGCGATTTGGGAAACCTGTTCATTTAACCACTGCAAGTCTGCTTCATGAGCAGCCGTGTGATTGTCAACCGTCCAGTCGTTTATGTGGTAAAAG
The DNA here is from genome assembly GCF_000769745.1 of Penicillium expansum. Classification (NCBI taxonomy): domain Eukaryota; kingdom Fungi; phylum Ascomycota; class Eurotiomycetes; order Eurotiales; family Aspergillaceae; genus Penicillium; species Penicillium expansum. The sequence goes on from NW_015971335.1 coordinate 53,934, forward strand.
TCATTGAGACTATAACTGATTTTATCCTTGTGAGCCTCGCTTACTCGCGAGAAGAGTGTGCACCCCAGGATAGTCACATCTGGTGAGAGATCATAGCGAGTCTGATCTAAGAAAACAAAAGAACCCATTGTTTCTGAATGCTCATCTTGTTCTGCATTTGAACGCTGAAGATCGACAGAAGCCGAAAATTGACGGAGGACTAGCTTCGTCTCCTCCCAGGTTGAGTAGTAGGGCTCATGGTTTCCTAACAGGAAGAACACGATTTGGAATTGGCGCAACTGAGTTTCAATGAATGTAGTGAAGCCTACGTCTTTGACAACTCCTATGTCTCCTAGCAGGGCAAGATAAGGTGCTTTCGGAGAGACGCTGAACACATCGTATGCAGAGGGATTTTCTAGATGTAAATCTGATAATATCTGGAATGTGGACATCTGGCCGTACAATAGATGAGGCAAATTTTGCTTGTGGATCTCTGAGTCTGGGGGCGATACTAACCAACCAGACGCAATTTGAAAGACCCGCCAAGTGTGGCTGAGGTATATGTGGCGGTGCCAATATGGTGTGGCGTAACACAGCCCTCTTTGGTCCTGTCAAACGGGTCATCCCTCAGTTATCTAAGCGCCCAGACATGATCTTATAAGAAGCCCCTCCTTGGCTGAGGTCTGAAAATAGATTCACCTCCTTCTCCTATTTCAACGATCCTCATATCCTCTTATTGTCGTTAGATGTGTTCCTGAGCCTTTGGCTACCAGCTTATCAACCATTGTTACAGAAACGACGTCATAACTGTGTTATCAGCACCTTAAATTGCGGGCAACCTTGAAAGACGCAAGGCCCAAATCGTGACAGTAACCGACACGATGGCGAGCGCAGCAAATGATCCCCGACTGCTATACAGCGTCAATAATATCCGTGCTTTCCATATCCAAGATGGCGAGGAGCAGGACCTTACGCCGTCCGGCCCTCAAACGCTATCACTGCTAATGGTCCCCACCAACACTACCACTGCTGGCTCTGGGACAGATTGGCCTGAAGATTCACTGGAAGAGGATTTTTATCTCCACCTCTACCTCCCGCCCGAGCTTGATATTGCGATACCCGCGACCACACAGATCTTTCACCAACCACCCGACAGTTATTTGATTCCACGCTGGGACATGGGTCCTGATGTTGGCGCTTTCATTCGCATCCAATTCCCCAGCATTGGCACAGGCCCTAGTCATGTGTCTCAGGATGATATTGATACCTTTGAATCCATCCTTGCGCAGTGCACTGCATTCCTTGAGCGCACCCCGCACCCGAAGGCTCAAGACTATACTGCTTATAACCCGGCCGACTATGCCCCCGGCGAGGGCTATTTTGGGACTCCGGATACAAAGAAAGCAGATGCTCATGGGAGAATTGTACTCGTGGATGAAGAAAACGGCAGTGTGGTTGGAGAGCTAGGAGATGGCTACAACGTAGTTGAGGATGCCGACGTGAAGCCTGGTTCTAAAAGTAAGTATTGAACTGCGACCACTTTCATTCAGCAACTGACTAATATACCACGAATAGGACCGGTAGGTATTGAGCTCCCTGCAGAAGGCGGAGGCAACCAAGTCAGCGTCAGCAATGTCTCCGAAGAATACCTGGCGTTGGCCCGGCACCCGGCGTATAAGAACTCTACACTCGTTCAGACTTCAGCTACAGCATCTCGTCTGATCGTGACTGGATCGACATATCTAGCAAGTGCCATTGCGAGCGGCGCGGAGAATTTCCAAAAGAAGACTCAACCGAATGTCAAGCCTCTGAAATTCTCAGACGCTACTCACGCGCGCATCCGCAAGGTCGGCACTTTCTCCAACGGAGCAGCGGATATTTCTGCTCGCACAGTCGGACAGGTCGGAAGGGTTGCACAGAACATAGGTGCATCATTGGCGCGCAAACAAGAATCTGGCCGGAACAAAGGCATCGACAGGCGCAACCCACCACCCGAATATAAGCCCGGAGTGCTCAACAAATCAATGATCGCATTCTCAACCCTCGCCGACGGCATCGAGCAGAGCGCCCGGAACATGCTCTTCTCCGGTGCTGGCGCTGCCAGCTCCATGATCGAACATCGTTACGGCAATGAGGCAGGCTCCGTGGCGACCAACCTGACGGGCGGAATCAAGAACGTTGGATTGGTTTACATCGACGCCACAGGTGTCAGTCGCCGCGCGCTTTTGAAGTCCGTCGCCAAGGGAATGGTTGTTGGGAAAATGCGCGACGGTCAACAGGTTGTCGTCGGCGTTGGTGACGGCGGCCAGGTTCCGGCTAACGCTGTGGAGTCTGCTTCGGGCCCTTCTAGCTTGAGCGCCAGGGACCCTGTTGTGCGGCGTGCGTCGCCCAACCCCACACCGCCTCCTGCATATGGTGCGTCGGGGACAATGTCCCTCAACGCCTCGTCTATGTCAGGGGGTAAGCGGTAAAAAATTGGGGGCTGGCACCCATGACAATTACATTACTTGGGGGGAACGAGATCTCGTGCATTGAGATGCTTGGATTATTTCATTTTTGTGACTTTGGCACGGCGAGCATGATTTCCCATTTGTACGACATTCTGATTGAGGCTTGAAGCTTGAAACTTCTTGAGTCTTGTCTATTTTACCTTTTTGATACCTAGATAGTGACCTCGCATATCCGCAATAAAGTTCCGACCGCATCTTATGCACAAATATATCACCAACTTTAGTTTATGATTCTTCTTCAAAAACTATTGGACAAAATTGGGTTTCTGGCTAGGTGGCACAGCGCCAAAATAGGGAGAGCGCAGTAGACCGTATTTTCCAGCAGCAATTTGATTTGTATACGGAGTCTAGTCAGCAGATAAATTTCGAGGAGGTGAGGGTGGTTGGGTGTGATGTAGATGAATGCCATTGGACAGGGTTACTCATATGCGTTGCCCAGGTGCTGGTGGACGATCTATCCGATATTGATTGGGTGATGGTATACAACGTTGTAGAGGCGAAAACTGCCAACGCATCGCTTGACAGTTGTCCACGGCCCACCTCGGCCCCTTGACCAATGAGGCTTATCAGGGAGGAAATGATAATTTCAAAGGCTTGATACTATGTTTGGTGTATTATTAGTGATCCGGGGGCTGTCAAAAAAAAAAAGTAGAAAACCACAGAAGATACAGTCGATTTAGCATCAATTACTCCGTACTGCATGCAGGTGTGTTGTAGATTGGAATGGAGACAGACTGTGGGTAAGTGGATAGAGTACATGAAAGATAGAGTAAGGTTTAGTCTTGCAGGCCGGGCTATTCAGGAACCGCATGTACTCCATGTACTTCCATGTACATCAAGATTTCAAGGTTGCAGTTGAATATGAAATCCCTGGAGTTGAACAAGATCTGCTTAGATCGGGATCCAACCATGGTTCTAAGCCATATTTACCGTGGTTGGGGCCATGGTTCCAGGGTTCGTGCGGGTGGCTATGGCCCCTCTTTAATCGATTTCAAAGTGCGTACGGAGTATGTATACGGATGTACGGAGTACGGAGTACCTAGGTACTCCTCGGTAGCTTCAAAGAGTTAAAGCCCGAAGTAAAAAAAACAGCATGTTAGCGCTAATTGTCAGCTAAACCAAGCTAGGGAGCTGAGCTACTGCACACCATTCTCACAGCTAATTTCTGGATTGGTCTCAAAATTCACATACTCCGTGCTCCGTATAACATTTCAAATCAGGTTGATTTGATTTATAGGAATGATTTAGTTAGACCAATTAAGAAGAAGAGAAATACTGAGATCTGAGCTTCTGCGCTGATGAGAGGTTAATAATGACGATCGTCCTGAGGTGTCCACTCTATGAGTATTCGAAACAACCGGTACAACCCCCTATTTTTTTGCTTCTTTCTTTTCCTGAAACTGAGCTCTGTAGCAATTTTTTAGCGCCTGATTCATGCTATTATTATTTCTATCAAATCCAAAGAGGACATTGTACTCCGTACTCCGTACACTTCTCTCCCTTCTTTCGCACATGTGAGGGTCCCTCGGGACTCGAGCCCTTTTTAGCAGGTTAGCTACTGGCGCAAGGGATTTCGTGATCAATATATGGGCAATTAATATCGAATCCACTCCATACGCGCACAGTAGTTACTTACTTTGTCTTTGTCGTCACCATCCTGGATGTATCATAACCCCCAAAAGCCCTTGGGTAGCTAGCCTTGGGCCTATGTATATGTCTAGGTTCTCTTTATTTCCAAAGATCTAACAAACATAGACCTATTATAAATACTAAACCAATATCAAAGTCTCATCGTAAACTTATGTTGTATATCTGTAATTAAATAGAGAAATTCATTTTTCCATATGTATCCAAGTGGTCATATCAGCCAAACCCTCATCCAAGGCTCAAGAGCCAAAGACCCGCCTCCCCCAGACTAAGAGAAACTACCACTCGTATCTCACCTCCTCTTTTTCCCTCTTCACCTTCTCGGCCTTTCTCTCTACCCTTGGGGCTTTTCTTTTTCTTTTGCTGATCGTGTTTTTTTTTTGTTTCTTTGATTCTGTTCTTTTGGGGGGTATCTTCTTCCCCCTTTTTCGACTCGGATCCCCCGACCGGTGCTTCCCGTCTTTTTCCTCCCCTCGCGGCCCCCTGTCCGCCCCTCAGTATCCCATCTTCGATAATGTTCAACTGTTGTCGCAATTGAACCAGAGTTCTGTTGATCAGGTCCGCAATCGCGTCTGAGACATTGATTACCGCGTTTGCTCGATTTCTTGAACAACGTGCGACCCCAAACCCCAAGTCGTGGGTCTGGACAGAGGGGGACTCTGGAGTACTGCAGCGCAGGTATCTTTAGCTTTCTTTCGTTTTTCGAGAAACTTGTTGTTTTTCGACGCGTCTTTACACCCCAAGAAGGTCGTGACCTGGTGTCCTCGGTGCTACTCAACCCTCATCCAACGGTTTTCTGCGCGATTGGTCGTAAGCTAGTTCCCCCCCATTCCTCCGATCGATCTACTGTCAATTGCCCACCCCCCATTCTTGGGCAAAAAGGGCACATTTTTGCCGATTATCGATAAGAATCTGGGGAAAATTCAAGCTGACGGACATCTCACTGTCTACAGATTGCGGTTTGAATAGTCATCTGGCGAGTGCGACCGGTCGCCCCAACCTCCCCGACCTTTGCCAGACACCTCCGGGAGGACATTGTGCTCCCTCGCGCCAATTGTACCAATCGCAATTGATACCAGAATCCTGTCAACGAGTGCCCGCAGAAGCTGCCTCGGACAGTCACACAGCAAGTCTCTTAGGGCTCTGCGCATTTACTAGACGAAGGTATGCTACCAGCCGCAATGCAAATTCCCTCACGGCGCATACCCGTCCTTTGCCAAACTATTCCATTTGATAAATAGCTTGCTAATTAACACTAGCCGTTTCTGAGGCCGGTCCCGAACAGCTTTTTCGGCTATGAGCACTTCTCGTCAGCAGGCCGTGCCACTCCCCGCTCATGTCTCAGCAGTATCGACCAACACATCATCTCCCGCCCAGAAGAATGCGCGCGCACCCTATCCCGACATGCTAGGTACACCGCCCGTTCCTCCCCCGAGGACCTCTTCAACCGCCCACAGTCGCCGCAGTCCAAATGGAACCTCTACCGATAAGACCAGTAGCTCCCGACAAGGCAAGAGCAGATCTGATCGAAAAGAAAGCCGTGATCGCACGCGCGACGACCGAAATGGTAGATCACGGAGGCACCAGCCTGAGGAGACGTCTCGCGAAGTGCAACAATCAAGGACGGCACGACCAGTCGCAAACCCCGCCGAGTCAGAAATGGACAATGTCCATGGCCAGGGGACATTTGTAAAGGAACCAAGCGCGGAAGACAATTCTGTACTCGACAACGACCATCTTATGGACCAAGAGAGAGAACAGATGCGACAAGCAGGCACAGAAAACCCCTCTTCGTCTGGATTTGGTGCAGCTAGCGCTGACGACGTGGAGGAGGCCCGTGGGCCTCGAAGTCGCCACGATTACAATAATGGAAACGTTGTCAAGCGCAAGGAAACCACATTTGGTTCGTACATTCTTGGACAAACCCTCGGCGAGGGCGAGTTTGGAAAGGTCAAGCTAGGATGGAAGCGTGATGGCAGTCTCCAGGTGGCAATCAAATTCATCCGGAGAGACACACTAGGGACAAACCCCAGCCGACTCCCGAAAATCTACCGTGAAATCGCAATTCTACGTGAGCTGGCACACCCCAACATTGTCCGCCTCCACGAAATGGTGGAAACCGACCGTCATATTGGTATCATCATGGAATACGCGTCAGGAGGTGAACTGTTTGATTACATCTTAAATAATCGATACCTCAAGGATAATTCTGCTCGCCGACTGTTTGCTCAGCTGGTTTCTGGAGTTGGTTATCTGCACAAGAAGGGTATTGTGCACCGTGATCTCAAGCTGGAGAACTTGCTGCTTGATCGGAATCGCAACATCATCATTACTGACTTCGGATTCGCCAACACCTTCGATCCTGTCGATCCTCTAGACGAGGAGATTGAGTACAATTTGACCAACAAGGAATACGTGAAACGGAAGCGGCTAGACAAGATTGGTACAAATGGGCTACGGCGAGGCGATCTTATGCAGACCAGCTGTGGTAGTCCCTGCTATGCAGCCCCCGAACTTGTCGTGAGCGATTCTTTATACACAGGCCGAAAGGTGGATGTTTGGAGTTGTGGTGTGATTTTGGTATGTTTTTCCCTAAAGCTATAAGAATCTGACTTTTGACTAACTCGTTTATGAAATCTAGTATGCTATGTTGGCGGGATACCTACCTTTCGATGACGACCCAGCGAATCCAGATGGCGACAACATCAATCTTCTTTACAAATATATTGTCACTACCCCTCTCACATTCCCGGAATATGTCACACCACATGCTCGCGACTTATTGAGACGGATACTGGTTCCCGATCCCCGGAAACGTGCCGACCTGTTCGAGGTTGCCCGCCACAGCTGGCTCAGCGAGTTCTCGAACATTGTGTCTCATATCACAAGCAGCACGACAAACGTCGTGGACATTGCGAACACAACGATACCGTCTGGTAAGGATTTGCTTTCTGCAAGTGGTTGAGCTGCAAGTTACTGACATAGATCTACAGAAACCCAAAAAGAGACACCGCCTCTCGTCCGCAGTGCCTCAGTGCGCGAACCGCCGAAGACACATCAGAACAATGCTCCTGCTGTTGGTGGTTTGAACCATCATGCTGGAGATGTCTCTCAAGACCCCCCGTCCGAAAAGTCCAGGACCCCCCGCGATGCCAAGCGGAGGACGGTACAAGTCGAATATGTTGCTCCTCAATCGCAGACGACCCGAGGAGAACCTCCGGTGGAACCGTCTACATCACGCGGCCGAGCCCCGGCCCCATCCGAGGCCCACATCGCGGCTTCAGCGCAACAGCCGACAGAGCCCGCACACCAGCCTACAGATGCATCGGCACTCAACCTCAACAAGCCACTTCCAGGACACTTCCCGCGCTCGACATCGGAGAACGTAGCGCTTACTGGGTCGCACACAATTGCTATGTCTCAAGGGCCTCGGCCAGCCACTGGTGCCTCTATGAACTCCCTTGGAAACACTGGTCGTTTGCCTTCCCGTGGCTCCTACGGACAGCCGGTGGCTCCCACTGTTACCGCAACTAATACAGAAGGCCGCCTAGCACAACCCAAGAGCAGGCAATTTGCTCTTGCACAGGATCCTGCGCAGGCATCGAGCGCATCTATCGGTCGTCCAAGCACCCAGAACCAGCAATTGCCTTCGACCTTCAACACCACTCCTCGACAAGAGCCACCAAAGGGCCACAAGAGGTCCAATACTGTCTCCAGCCTAGGCGAGAAGCTTTTCGGTCGCTCAGGTTCAATATTGGGTGGCCGTTCGCAGTCTAATGCCACTCGTACAAAGCAGGACAAGCGTTACCCCCCTGTCAGCATGAAGGAGCCTCTACCGAGAGACAACTCTAGAATGTCTACGGATTCCCGCCGCTCAATGCAATACCCCCACAACCGCAAGACAAGCGAGTCTGGCGCAGAAAACCGACCTCGTCGATTCTCATTACTCCCGCAATCTTTCTCATTCCGGGGGTTCTCTAATACCCGGGCTCAGACACCTGAAGAAACCTCGCAGATCCCTCGTCCCGTTGACCCCCGTTCTCCGCAGCGCCCCGCCACGGGCCCTTCGGGTCCGGCGCAGGGTCGTTCTCGGGCGACAAGCTATGGCACGCAAGATGCCATGGGAATAGTTGACGAGGGACCCGGTGATGATGTTCACACCGAACCCGAGCCGCTTAGCTACGAGGCGCAGATCGATCGACAGTTTGCAGACCTGGGATCTCAATTTGATCGCCAGAGTGGTTCCTTTGGAGTCCCCTCGGCCGAACAAGTCTACCAAAACTCTGCAGACCATTCTGGTCACCAAAACCACTCGTCTAAGCCAAACTACTATGATGATTACACCGGCCCGTATGACAACGCGCCTAGGCAGTCGATGCAGGTCGGTCGATCAGGACGTGGGCCTGGTGTTTTGCAGAAAAACCACCGCAAATTTGCCGACGCCTACGAATATGAGCGCGATGGATCTCACCATTCCGGCAGTTCTGGGGCCGCACGCAAAGTTATGGACTTCTTCCGAAGACGTGCCAAGTCCCGCGCCGGTGATGACCGTTGATTTGCGGTCAAACCAATAGATAAAAAAGCAATATTCAATCTTAATCGGATCGACCGCTGAGATTGAATCGATCAAGCACTCTTGCGGTTCAGCTTTGGTCTTGGAAGCCGATTCCAAACCCTATCATTCAGATGCTTCTTTTGAGTTGCTTGAAAGAGCAACGAGGCTGTTTGGATACCCCGTGATACCCTGCTTTTGTCCCCTTCTTATGCATGGAGCGATTCCTCTTCATCCGTCGGGTGTTTGATTAATTATCTAGCATTTTTCTTATTTCCTTTGTGTAGCTACATTTTCCTTGCTTCCTAATGTCGTGCTTTTCCTTGCTGTTCCCCCCGTTTTACCCCCATATGTGATTTGCATTCCCTTCTACTGTTACTATTATCTCTGGCTGTAAAGTGAGCCCTCATTCGTGTTCTTGTTCAGAGCATTTTATTATTCTTTTGAAGTTTTTTTCGCTTCGCATTGTCCCCTCTTAGCTTTATTTGTTCCTCCATGGGAGGCTCTGCCAACGATAATTCAATTGTGACACTATTTCCATTCTTGTGTGCATGCTTTTTTTCTCCTCGCTTATGTCTATGTATCTTAATGTGTGGCTTCCTCCTTGTTGTTCTGGCGGCTAGTTGTTCGGACCTCATTACTGTTCTGTTGCTAGTATTCGGTCTTTGACCACTAGTGTGGTCAGTACATAGATAATATTGAAACTTCAAATATTATGTGAATGCTAGATGAAGGACTGTATATCTACCTTGAAGCTGCTTAGTAGTCGACATGTAATACTATGTGGTTTACATCATACATTCACAACCGATTGGCTCTATATGGAATAGGGTACGATTTAGAAAGGTCGGCATGGTTTATATCCTTTTGAAGACTAGTTTCAAGGATTAATTACTCCATCAAATTATTCATAGAGTTCATTTTCTCAATCTAACATCTACCTTTATCTTATTACCTAATAAACCTAGTATTTTTTACTGATTTATGTATCTACAAAGGCGACACAATGAAATCTAATTGTTTCTAATGTTGCCTTCGGATGAGCCGACCTTGGAACCCTGGAAGTTCCACAAGCAAAATACTATGTACATTCATAAAGAATTTACATAAAGAAAAAATAAAGAGATCCAATTGTCACAAGTTTACGCAGCCACTTCATCTTAAGTAGGCACAGTGTCTTGAATTCGCACGAGGGGTTGTCTTTTCGGAGACCGAGATATCTTGGGTGATATAGTTCATGCCTGAGGCAATGAGCGGGGTTGCAGGATTTGAGTTGCGCTTGCCCGTTATAGGAAAAGGTCCCGCAAGCATACCGAGCCAATTGTATCAAGTTCAAACAGTGCAAACATATCGCCTAGATGCGAAATTTTGACCGAAGGTTCCTCGCCGAGAGCGATTGCGAAGTTTATTGAATAGCTCTCGACTCTCCCTGAAACATAATGGAGCCAGAAACTACAAATGTCCAAACCCCAGAGGCCAGCGTTGCTGCGCCTAACATAGAGGTTCCGAAGCGCGATGCCGCAAATGATTCTGGCGCGGCGGGCGTGGAAGAGCCTCCAGCCAAAAAAGCACGATTGGATGAACCATCCAAACCCGCCCAGGTAGATATGCGCGACAAGGGAATTGCGCCCGTTAAAGCGGAGTATGTCCGGTTTCATTCCAAAGATCGCAAGATACTAACTCTCGCCCTTCAGGTATCGCATACAAATCACACCGAAGCCTCGCCCTGCAGATGAGACTAGCCCCGATGATGCCGCCGAGGCGGCTTCCCACAATGACCGTGATGGTGATAAGAAGGACAATGGAAAGAATAAGAAGAAGAAGGGTCAGAACACCAATCGCAGTTATGGTACCTCTAAAGATGCGAAGGGCCTTTGCAGCACGAGAATGTTTGCCAATGAGTTTGCCGCCGAAGAGTGCCAATATGGCGAGAAATGCCGATTTGAGCACGATTTGCGTGTTTATCTGAAGGATCATAAGCGCGAGGATCTTACAACTCTGAACAACATTTGCCCCGTCTACGAAGCCCTAGGGAAATGCTCTTCCGGCTGGAAATGTCGCATGGTTGGTTCGCACTCAACTGAGAGAGAAACCGAAGACGGCAAGAAGGAGTTGATCTTGCTGGAGGACGCAGAACGTACGGAGAAAGCTCGTCCTCGTGTGGCCAATGCGACACCCGATGGAATCGTCAACCTCATTTCCAACCAAGACAAAATGGCGCTTATGAGAAAGCGCGAGGACACCCCTCGGGCTGATGCCTACACCACATGGGCTACCCAAGTGTCTGCAGAATTGGAGAAGGCGATCCACCAGCGATCCACCATCCGCGAGAAAGGCGAGCTTGTTGAACCGAACGAACAAGCGAAGATTGACCTGCAAGAGAACCGTGCTCAGTTCCTTGAGCCTCCCTTCATGCCATCAGAGAAACGTCGTATTTACTTTGGACCAGAGACACCCGTTCTGGCACCTCTCACGACCCAAGGCAACATGCCATTCCGAAGACTCTGTGGAGATTTGGGCGCGCAGTTCACATACTCAGAGATGGCCATGAGTATGCCTTTGATCCAAGGCTCAAAGTCAGAATGGACCTTGTTGAAGGCGCACGAGTCGGAAATGGCACCGCCAACCGTAATCCCAGGTGACAACATTGTTCAGGGCTATGACAACTCCAAGGACTTCAGGTTCGGCGCACAAATTGCTGCTAACAAGCCATGGCAAGCTCTCAAAGCCACCGAGGTGTTGTCAAAGTTTACACCCAACCTGCGCGTTATTGACTTGAACTGCGGTTGCCCCATTGAGCTTGTATTCCGCGATGGAGCCGGCTCAGCTCTTCTTGACCATCACTCTAAGTTGGAGAAGATGATTCGCGGCATGAACACTGTCTCCCAGGAGATCCCGATTACCGTCAAGATCCGCATGGGAACCAAGGACAACCAGCCTACCGCACAGAAGCTGGTTGAGCGTATGGTTCTCGGTGGATACGAGTCTAGTGTTCTAGACCTCGGCCCTCCGGGTGCCGCAGCCATTACCCTGCATGGACGTAGTAGACAGCAGCGCTATACCCGACAGGCAGACTGGGGATACATCTCAGAAACTGCAGCTCTCATCAAGCGACTGAACAAGAAGCTGGATGCACTCAGCGACACCATCCGTGAACCCGATGCCCGACACATGCCCAATGGTGGCAAGACGTATTTCATTGGAAATGGCGACTGCTACTCCCATACCGACTATGATGATCACGTCAACAATGCTGGCGTGGACTCTGTGATGGTGGCTCGTGGAGCTTTGATCAAGCCATGGATCTTCGAAGAAATCCAGACCGGCCAGTATTTGGACAAGTCCGCGACTGAGCGTCTGGCTTATATCGAGAAGTTCGTCAAGTACGGTCTCCAGGCTTGGGGTTCTGATGAGCATGGTGTTGGAACAACCCGTCGCTTCCTGCTAGAATGGTTGAGCTTTACCTATCGCTATGTCCCAATCGGACTGTTGGAGTACCTCCCTCCTAACATCCAGGACAGAGCTCCTGCTTGGCGTGGCCGGAATGAGTTGGAGACGCTAATGGGCAGTGGCAACTATAAAGACTGGATCAAGATCACGTAAGTTTTCTTTCGCCTAGGTCTTTTTTACACATTAACTAACCATCCATCGATACTACAGTGAAATGTTCCTGGGTCCTGCGCCCGACACTTTCAAGTTCGAGCCCAAGCACAAGTCGAACTCGTACGAGGCCGAAGGCTAAAACACAGACGTGTCTCTATAGGTCTCGCATATCCTCAAAACTGTACATAGAATCATCACGAATGCATTGTCTAGATATTTTAGCAAGACGCTCAATTCTTTCACCGGTCCGAATAAGGTATTGACGAACTATTTCTGCCACTGCAAAGACATACATACTGTAGCTGAAAGGAACGCGATCGGAGAGACGTGTCCTCCGTCCATCAGAACGACTTGCGTACATATAAACACACCAGAAAGCCTAATCGACCGTCAAGAGCTGCTCGTAGAAACCACCAAACCCGCGTGCCCGATCATGAAGATGGATTTCCAAAATCCAATGACGCTTGAATCCATCACGGCCCGACAGGCCCATTGAGTCATTATTGCCCTTGGCGATGTAGAGGGAGATTCTATCCCGCGGAATGCGTTCATGAGGGAACGAGCCAACGAGATGGCCAGCAATATCCGCGCCGAAATCCCAACCCTCTTGTTTCGCAACCTGGCAGGAGATATTGTATAGCTCGTCGCCCGACATATCTGGGTTCTCGCGATATTTTGCTTTCACTGTATTCCAGATGGGCTCAAGGGCATCCCGCAGCTTCTTCTTATTTGGATCATCTCCTAGGACGAAAGTGCGCCCAAAATCGGCTTCCCAGGCTTCAAAGACCGGTCCCAAGTCAACAACCAGGATATCATCGGCCTGAATGACACGATCCGGAGGGTTATCGCTGAACGGGCTCAAGGTGTTTGGTCCACTGCGGATGACTCGTTTGTGCCAGTGAGTCTTGATGCCATAGCGATCGAGTCCTAGTTGGTAGATCTCTGCATTTAGGGCCTTTTCGGTGATTCCTGGTCGGATCAAATCGCGTTCGATCTCCTCGAAGAGAGCGACGGCCTTGTCCTGTGCGCTTAGAAGCTGGGATGCTCTTTCGATCTCTTCGGTGCTCAGATTGTCATGCACCATGGCTTTGAGAGGAATGCAAAACAATCAATCTTGAGTGGGAGGGTTCAGTGATGTCTGTGTAACTGTATATTTACAGAGCAACTCCCCTCTCGCTGACAGCTCCTTGAACTTACGCACGCAATAGCCGAAACTTCCCCGCTTGGGGGAATTTTTTCCCGGTGACTCACCAAATACGATGTACATAATTGCATATTGCTCTGTTCTACTTGGCCCAGAAATATGCATATTTGGAGAGATGCTGACAGAATTATGCTGGTCTGATTGCTCCGAAGTTCAATCAGTATTAGCATACAATGTAGATCCCGCTGTCATGACGACATATACTAGACTTCAATGTCAGACATAACAAGAATACTAGCATTGAATATATTGATAGAGACTGGGGCATTTAGATCAAACTAAAGCTCCATATATGCAATTCGAATCATCTCAGGAACGAAGTCAATCAAATTGTACACAGTTCCTAGAATCCTGATTAGGGCTGATGACAGCATCACGTGCGGAGTCTCCGAGGCCATGACGTCTTCCTCCGAACCTGAAAATCTTCCCCCATAAGACCACCTCGTCTCTTATTCTCACCGACCTTCAATTGTCTCAACTATTTGGTCCAAGGAATCTCTCTTGCTTTAGTCTTTCTGTGTTTGTGCTTGTTCACAACAGAATTGCTGCTTCTCGCATTTGTTTACCTTCCCCCCCCTAAGCTATCTTTCTGAAGCTCTTGACACCCCGCCCCTTTTGATTAGGCCAGAAACTCGATTTCAAGTGTCGCTGGATTGATAATACACGGCACGATGACTCTTTACTACTCCCTTGTAAGTCCGACGAGCTCCTTCTCAGGTAGCTTCTTGTGATGCTGCTCAAGAATCGCTACAGCCTGGTGCCTGAAACTGTCCACCTAGCCCAAGCTCCAACGTCAAGTCTCTAGACCCCTACCCCTATTGATCGACTAACACAATGCTTTTTTATATAGGTGTTCCTCCTTCTGGTGTTCGAGATGGCCGTATTCTTGGCCCTCGTCATTCCTCTTCCCCACACTATTAAGCGCAAGCTGTTTGCCTTCATCTCGGAGAGCCCGATTATCGCCAAGCTGCAGTATGGATTGAAGGTATATTGCTAATTATGAATCCCAAAGTTCCGGATCAGACTGCTAAACCGACCTCCAGATCACATTCATCTTCATCCTCATTTTGTTCATCGACTCCGTGAACCGTGTGTACCGTGTGCAGCAGGAACTGTCCGCCTTCACCAAGGACGGTCCCGGCATGGGGTAAGTAGCCAATCCTCAGATATTTCTGCAACCCTTCTAATCATTGTTATCAACAGAGCCGCCCACCTCGGTACCGACCGCATGGAGGTCCAGGCCCGCAAGTTCTACTCGCAGCGCAACATGTATCTCTGTGGATTCACTCTGTTCCTCTCCCTGATTCTCAACCGCACCTATACCATGATTCTCGAGACTCTCCGTCTCGAGGACCGCGTCCGTATGTTCGAGGGCGACAAGAAGGCCGGTGGAAAGGACTCTGCCCGTATCGCGGAGGCTGGCTCGGTTGGCGAGATCGGTCGTCTTAAGGAGATCATTGAAACCAAGGACCGGGATATTGAGACTCTCAAGAAGCAGTGCGAGGGTCTGACCCGCGAGTACCACAGCCTGGGTGACCAGATTGCCAATGAAAAAGGCGACAAGAACGAGAAGAACAAGAAAGACCTGTGAAAGGCCTGGATTCTTCAATTCCTTCGCTCAGTCTATCAAAGCCCAAGCTTTGATAGACTTTCCCTCGCGCTGTTTCTACGTTTGCTTTGGATTGAGAGCCTCGTCCCCTGTCATAGGAGTTGGAATCTTTTCGGCAACAAAATCACTCGACACATTCTGGATTAAGTATTGTGCATAACTACCCTTTCTCGATGTATTGACTCTACTGTTATGTAGAGGGAAGTATGGGAATTGCAGTTGGTACGACCTCGGGATTTCTCTCTCGCTGTATTCCTTTTCATTTACTAGCAAATATCTTTAAGATTTTTCGATGGGATCCATAGTGCTGATTCTATAACACTTATCATATTCCATTTACCCTTTCATATTAAATAGTTTGTTAATTCCCGTTGCTCTATTGTGTGGTGTAGCAGCCACAATCTCACAGGACCGGACCAAGGATCGTGTCTGGAGATCATAAGCTATTCGTAAATGTACATAGTATATGAATCAGCTGGTCAAGGCCGAATGGCATGATTTGAAAGTTCAAACCAGGAATGTCCAAAAGCTAGGATATACGAGCTCCTCCTCAAAGATCCTCCGAACCTGCGCGAGCACAAACCGCTCGACTTTCCCAACATTCTTCAATACCTGCTTCCCATCTTCTTTGCGACCAATCTCACTATCCACCCGGATCTCCTGCAATAACCCACCCTGCCGCTTCAGGTCCTTCTCCTTCTGATCGCCCCCAGACCGAGGCCGACCATCATCACTAGGATTTTGGCTACCCTGAGACTGTTCCGATCCAAGCAGGGCGTCTGCGTCTTCCGCGGAAAGGAAACAGAAATGAACTCGCTTGCGGATATACGCAACAACAGCAACTCCGTCAAACGTGATGCCCGTGACATTCAACTTCAACGGCAGCCCCACGAAGCTGGGCATCGGGTAGTCAAGGAGGATCTCCGCAGTCAGGGACATGCGCACATCGCCAGCATACTTAGCATGACACAGCACCTGGAAGTCCTCTGGGCGGCGCTCGCGCATGCGCGGCGGGATGGGGAACGATTGATCCTCGGCGGCGGGGTGATCTGATATCTCTATTGAGGGCTGTGGTGCGTCTGTGGGGTCGCTGGAATTCAGGTTTGACCCGCTGCTGCCAGTGTGACCAAGGGAAGGATGGGAAGGGGGCGTGTTTGCGGTTGAGGGCCGGGAGGCGGAGTTGGTAATATCTAGATCTGGCTCTGCGAGGTGATGTGCGCCAGCATGGCGGGCTGCTTGGGATCTGGGTCCGGCACCCATACCTGAATCCGACCATCCGCTTGCAAATGAAGTGCCGCCTGCTACGGCGGCAAGGGGTGTCTGGGTACCTGATAGACCACCCAGGGACCGCATGTGGTAACCTAATGTTGACGTACCGCCGGGGATTCCAGGTGTACTGGCGCGAGGCATGAAATGCGGGTTAAGGTGGTCGCCTAGCGGGGATCGAAGCGCAGATGGCTGGAAGCCTTCGCCGGGGTATGGATGGTGACTGAAATTATGAAGGCTATGCGCGGTGGGATTGAAGGTCATGTCGTCTTCGTATGGGGATTCGTGGAGCTCAGACATGAGCTCCTCTGAGGCGACGGAGGTGTCGGCATCGTCATCGTCTTCCTCATAAAAATCCGCGAACGGTTCGCAGATGTCTTTTATCTCGAGATCTGGGGCGATGGTCCCGAAATCGAAGGAGTGGACCTGGACCGAGCGAATAAAGCGCGGCAAGGTGATCTCCTGGAATTTGTCGTGCACGAACGACCGGATTCGCTCTGCCAGAGCTTCCCCGTCCGGGCCAGAGGTAGCAGCCGCCCAGTCAACTTCGATTGACATCACATATGCAATGTTATAGTTCTTGATGCTTGTTCTGGGTGAAATCCAAGGTCGAGGGAGCCTCTAGGCCGTGACGGTATCACCACGTGATTTACATGATGACATTTCAGCCAGTTGGCGCATCCATCCATGGATTGATATCAACTACAGACTAATATTAAGCAAAGTTCAATGAAATGCCGGGGAGTGGAACGATTGATTAGGCAATGCGCTCGCTAATAACTATATAATGGTATGTAGGGTCATTTCATTCATAACACACGTGAACGCTTTCCATCATTTCCATCCGGTGACTCTGTCCGATTCGATTTTCTCTTCGCTGGTCGCGATCGTTTTGATACCGGCCGAGGATCCAATTTAGACCGGTGGAAGTCAATGATCAATGCTCGGTTGAGTTCATCGTTCTAAAGAATATTTGCACGACGAGGATCCTCGTGAATAACTCTTAGCTCGCGAATTTCCTTCTTCGACCGGTGAATCTCCCGGCGAAGCGATGAGGTCAGTTCCATATTCACTATACTCTCATCTCCCCAGCCCATAACTAGCATATGCGAAAAGTCTCCCGCGTCATGGAAATAGATTAGCGCCAAATCGATTGTACCGAGAAAAACAGGTACTGTGGACCCTTGGGCTTTCCGAAGAATCTGGTATATGTATTTGTGCTTCGCTGGAGACTTCCTTCCAGAGTCCCGCAGTCGTTCCCTTCCCAACGGCTGTATAACCATATGTTGTAGGCGGTATATGTAAGTTTGAATGGCGCCCCATATGACCCACATATTCCAAAAGGCGTGCAGTTTTTGTCAAGGTTCTCGTCTATTTGGACTTTCAATAAGCGCACCAGATCCTCCGCATTGATAGGATCAAAAAGATGGCTAAGAAGACGCCCAAAAGACATCCACAAAGTTCTAAAAATACTGTCTTTCAGAGAGGGAGATGAAGTCCATGGGTAATAGAGGGGTAGATGGAGCGCCAGGCGGTGAATTACGGAGTCTCCGTACGGAGTTTTGTTACTATATATATTGTAGGGAGTAGGGAGTACGGAGTAGGCTGCTGCACGTGCCGCTATACGCAGTAACCACCGTTGAAGAGATATCTGTGGACATCTGACGTTTAATCAGTTAAGATTTTACAACCATTTTGAGGATTTAGAAGCCAATGCACAAATAATCTTCGTCTGACTTCCTCAGCCATCCTGTGTTGGTCAAGGTATGAATCAACAGAGTACTTCGGTACAGATTGGTGACATCGAGGCAAGACTTTACGAACTGAGATCTCATCTGGTCACTCTCAAAGGCAATCTGAGGGGCAAATCATATACTCCACTTGTTCCGCTGGATTTAGCCAGGTACAGCGCGAACAAAATGCCGATTGGACAAGAAAGGAACTTCGACGTGGTCTGCGCCGCGTGGGGCGAACCCCTGTCTACGTATCTTGCCAACTCTCGAGACAACTACGTATTAACAAACCAACAAACCCAGGCTCGTGGATATTGGTCGATTGGACACTTCAAAATCAGCTGATACAAATTATATGCGGGACTAATGCAACCACGAGGTGTCTGTGCAGCCTATCGCCTACCTTGGAGATCGCAGCCGCGTCTAATTAGTATGCCCTCCACCATACTGATCGAGTTTCGCCCTGGAAAGTCTCCAAGGTCCCCGACCACACATTAGTTTGTGAACGGTGAACGGTGCGCTCGCATGACATTTCTTTTTTGTAAACTGGGCTTGATTTAACTTTGTGTCCTACGATCAGAGGACGAGCCCGATTTCCACGCGCCTTTACCCTTGTAGCTCTGATGTGACCGGCCCCGAGCGTAGTTATTCGTTCCTACAATCTAGTGTCTGATCGACAGCACAGGGGTCATGACTCGCGTATGTACAACGTGGCCAAAGCCCATTCTCGCCAATAGTAAATTTTCATATGTCCGACTTTTACCGACAGTAACGCCACATCATCCTTGCTAAATCACTATGCCAGCCTCGTCATTCTCTCTGAGACGCCAAGAGAGGATTTTGTGATGTTTAAAGGGCCGGCATACCCTGCTAATGGAGTGTTTTGTGAATTCCAAACATCCAGAGCACTTTAGACGGTTTGAAAGGTTGGTTCCGTTTACTTTATTTACTGCAAACCGATAAGCATGGACATGCGGTATCAGCTGTTGGACCCGATCTTGCACACAAACATCCCCGTCACCGCCACCTTGCAAGAATATTTCAGATATCCGGTATTGATCATCTAATCCACAAAGTTTATTGCCACCAACAGCGGGGATGAGCCGTATTCTTTATTGGCCATGTTGGGTTCGTGAAAATGCGGCATGCCGAAGATCTTCTAGATAAATTAATCTGATTTGGACTCGAACGACCATGAATATGGTATGATGCGAGGGGAACGGATTCCATCTGCTGTGGGGTTGGCTTGTAGATAATTTGAATCCGCAAGAGCCGCCAACATGCCTTGAGATACTAATCGGTAGGTATCAAGACACAGTGGACTTGTTGACGATCGTGTGGGCTAGTGTATCATCTAGGGTTATGAGACTATCTCCATAGCCCATGAAGCTCTACAAAGCTGGATATATTTGCCTCTGGCTTGATTTGCTTGATATCAGTGTTTTATATTGAAATCGGCATACATCAATCATTGAGATATTACTTGGGTGGCAATATAAAAGATATAAATGTCATAAAATCAGTGAAAAATGATATACCGCATATTTAAAACCAAACTCTGTGATCTCTCAGCCCTCCACGAGACGGGTTTGTCTAAAGAGAGAATGATCCGAGCACGTGCAGAAGGCAGATCAACACATAGAACCCCAGGAATCCATGGCAGAAAAAAGCACAAAAAAATTCAAACGAGAGCCCGAAATTCCAGAATTAGAAAAGTGTCCATCCATATCCCAGAATGACCGATGCGAGGCAACAAATAAGATTGCCCCCAAATAACAGATGTGATACAGTGCTATCTTCTTCTATCTTGAAGCAGACACAGACAGGGCGGGGAAGCCAACCACTCGATGACAGCATATTGCATAGCGATGGACGGCCTCAAGCCCCGAGTCATTGAGTGCCTATTGTATCGTGTCAGCCAAACTCTGGGGCAGTGTTATCTGCTTCAAAATTCTAAGGGATTTAACTCACATCAGAAGCCACTTTAACCACCGTGACGAGGGCACTTGGCGCCAGTTCGCTCCCGAGGCTGCTCCTTAACCCCCTTGCAACTAGGAGTGTTGTAATGAACACAGTGAACCACACCCCCTTCTTGGTGCTTGCAGCCGCAGGCGTATTGGAAAATGTAGATAGAACACATATTGGCAGTGGATGGAGAGGTAGAATTGCAGAGGATGCAGAAGCAGATATTGCGAATTGAACGTTGCTGAGTTCGAAGGAGATCTTTGAACTCTAGATATTGATTGATGTGATGAGAAGCAAGAAGAGGATCAATGCCCGGCTTTATAGTATTTGATGCACTCACCAAGAAAGTAAATTGACTGCGCAACTTGATAGAAAAAAAAGGCTAACACACCATCGACAGTCTCAAAAACGGTTCGGTCTTTCCGTTCCCCTACAAGCGCTGTAACTCATCCATCCAGATGCGCCATATGCAGGCAGTAACTCGGTGATCACTTGTTGCGCAGTCAAAGAGAAGGTGATGGAGGGCACAAAAATGGTATACACATGCGCCATACCCAGGGCATATGCTTTTACCAACAGAAAGCAGAGTTTGTGGTAGGTGGACTGCTAGAGTGTGGTGTGCCTCCGGGAAGAGTCACGATTATCGATATGGGGTTCGCCAGCAACAGGGGTTGGTCAAGGCCACCGAGCCCTAAGTATGACTACCGATGCAAATTCCAAATCCCGCAGGCTGCAGGAAGCACTTGACATCACTCTAAAACCGCTGCAGCCAGTGTTAGGGCTCATGTCCTGAGCGCCAACAGTGACCCCTCTCTGGATGGCACCCCATAGGGCCAATGCTGCGGCCGAAGCGTAGATCAGAAACATGGTTTGCCCCATCTGACAAACCTCTATGATCCTGATACCTAGCCCGAAAAGCATGGCTCATAGTCTGGGGAAGGCACCTGCCACAGCTTTCTCATTATGTGTGCGCATCACTGTGGGCGGCGCAGGAGGTGTGACTAATTGAGCAACGCCGATGAGATTGCGATGACTCTTCTCGAATTCTGTATCTTGGGATATTCAATGTACTTCCGAGAAAGACCTCGAGTCTCCGCATAAACTTAGAAATTCTTGGCTCTAGACCTTCATGATGTGTTACCGCAGAACTGGATAGGCAGACCGCAGAAAGTAGCACCAGGAACCAATCGAAATTCAAAGAAGGTGGCCCTCCAAGCAAGACACCACCCCAAGTCAGTCTCGATATGGCAGGAGATGACTTCATTGCCTCTATTGTAATGCGCCTCGACTTGTGGATGTAGGCGAATAAGGCTCATTTCCATGGCGCAGTTGGTGATAGCCGCAAGTTCTGCGCGATTAAAATGCGGAAGACTGCATGGCGACAAGGCTTTTAGTAAGATTGAGGTCAAGCAAGTAAAGCATAAGAAGCCAAGAAAATTCAGACGTGTTGTGGTTTAGTATGGTCGGTGTTGTCCGAGTGCCGATTGCGATATTAGCCAGAAGGCGTTCTTTGTCTGATCTAGCGCGATCGTGCTGCAGGTTTTAGGGGGAAAAGAAATCAATGCTAGCCTATCAATTGATTCTAGAGCGCTAATGACTGGTGACAAGCACCAAGTTCCTCAGCCATGGTACAGTAGCGTTCATATGGGTTCGACTGAGGCTCTCCCCTTGCTGAGGCGCCGACCCACTGGGAGATTAACTCCGAGCGAGTAGAGACGCGCCAGCCTAGGGGCGGCAAGGCACAGCAACGCAATCGACAGGTCGAGACCAGTCGCTGAGCAGTCTGTTTTGCCGCTGTTGGTTTGTGTGTTTTGTTTTTAGCTATCACAGCAAAGGGAAAAAATAATGAAAATTACGAAAATTACTTCCTTAATATTTAGATTTTACTGCATGAGGGTTTTACCACGTGATAGGTATTCCCAAGGTTCTATTTCAAGGTTAAATAAACTTGAGGAAGGAACCATGGAAACAAAACCTTCAATTTCAATTTCAAAAATCGCCTCCTATCTGTTTTGAGATAACCCAGCAGATCAGTTTAAAACAATCCACTGTACCTATATGTTGTAGAGTACTTCTCACATGCTTAGTGATGTATCGGAGTGACAATTACCCGAGTATCGACAGCTTCGGTGAACAAGATCTCAATTTTCGATTCTCGAGTCTGGGGAAATATTGGAATATGATGTCACTCCCATGTCTTTTTCCCCTGAAAAGAGTTCTAAATGTGCGCTCTCGGGTCCCTAGGAGAAAGGCCGGGGAGACCAAATACCCCAGCATAACCAGTGGTCCTAGCGCCCATGCAGCGGTTGGAATGATTGGCGAAGAGAACTATCGACGAAACAACTCGGAATGTGTAAAGCTTTCCCACCCGAAATTATTATTAACACACATACTGCATAGGTGTGGATGCATACGGGAGCCTGTGAAAGCCATGAGTTTTCGTCTCTTAGCCCCTCATCCTGGCTGTTGATCTTCCGAGGTCCTTGAGTTTCGGCTGGCAACGGGTTTTTCTAGGCAAAGCATATTGCGCAACGACATAGGGCTTAATTCGCCAAGTCAACATATTTGCCATGGCTGCTGGGAATGACTGTCAGCCGCCCAGACTCCGGTGTGACTATGCCAGAGCCAAGAGAGGCGAAGTCGAAGCATTCAGAAAAAGAAAGGGTGATAGTCAGCCAATAGTGAACTCTTGGCTTTGATCCCCCTTTTTTCAGCCAAGACATGTGAAGCTCTCCAGCATGTTTGGGATTCTCCTTTATGGATTAATGGGCGATAATGGCGGGGAGTGGATTGACTGCATGACCGCATATCCACTACTCCGTATCCCCGGCCCAGATATGATGTGCTTGCTGGATGCGTTGGATCGGCGTGATTCGGGCTTATCGTTGATACAGCATGCCCCTCATTCCCCAGGGTCCCTCTTGGCTTATCTTGGTCTGGACTATATAAGTGAGGTCGAAACTCCCTGAGATTTCCCACTTTCATCCAAAACAATCCATTTACAACTTTCTCTCCAATAGCCCGAAGATCCCGTCTTTAACCGAGCTACTTCTCCTCCAAACAAAGCCTTCAAAAGTTTTCTCACAATGTACACTTACACCCCCACCCACCGTTTCTTGGTTCTCTCTGCCACTGTGTCTGGCCCCTACCACCCTGGCAACAAGTTCCTCGTCTTGTCTCCCACTGAATCTGGCCCTGATCCCCGCGCCTGGGAAGACGAGTCCCAGATCGAGACCAGCTCCGTTGAGGAAAGCCCTGAGTTGGCTCCTGTCAACCGTGCCCGCACCAATAGCTCTCTTTCCACCAACTCTTCAGCCTCCCTCAATGACCTTACCGCCACCCTCCCAAGTGGTTTCCTCTACCTTGGTCATGGCAAGAAGCAGCACTAGGCGCTCTATCACTGGTCCGGCTACTCGTTTAGGTTCTCTTTTCTCATCCATATTTCTTGATATATCACCATCACAGCACTGATTCATTATTGAGCTTACTATGTGTTTTTTTTCTTCTCTTTTCTTTTTTTTTACAGTCTTTGTCAATTGAGCGACTACAATCGGAAACTTGGGACACCCTATCATGGGATCAGGGCAGGAAAATCAACAGGGGTGTTTTCTTTGGCACTTTCAAATTACCATATGCTTTTCATTCAAAATTTGTCTACATTATCACGTCTTTCGCTTTTGGGAAGCATACATATTGCCCCATTCGGCAAGCTAGTAACCAATAAGCAACACTTCAACCCATCTACATGATTCCTTCCCACTCCAATTTTGCCACCAAGTTGTGCATCTTACATAGCCCACCTGACCAAAACATAAGGTTGCACTCTGTAGAGGAATCCCCATCCCGCCGGACGCGAGGGTGACTCCTAAATGCTTGCCAAGTGCTGCCAAGATGATGATTTTCCGCCAAGCCTTGTGTAATCTGATACTCCCGCCTTGGCCGGGAGGGCTGGGATTGACGATTATCGCACACCATGTTTCACGACTTAGGTAACAGTGCCCATTGTACGTCGTGGATGTGTATACACCCAAACATCACCTATTTTTGGGCATTTTGAGAATCCTGCCAAGCCTCCCTGTTGCCAATCTTACTGCGACAGCTTATCAGTCCTTAATTATTTTGCTTCCTTTTTTTTTCTCTCCCTGCACGTTTATTGTTTCAGGGATTGGATTGGCTTGTTCATGTCGCAAATCATTCTTGGTCCACAATTGCCAGCTGGACTTTCTACTCCTTATGTTTCCCCGGTGAGACGATCTCTTCAATGCCCCTTTACCCCTCATCGGTCATTATTTACTTCCCCACACGTTTCTCCGGTGAAAACTCGGGCCTACGGAGCACTATTTAGCCTACTCTAGTTATCGATAGTTTCGGTTTAAGTACTTTAAACTGCCCCCATCCAATAAGATCCACTAATTTAAACCACATGACAGATGTTATGCGAGGTGGAATCTGTAAAAAGGAGAATTAGCCGAGTCGGTTTGCGGACTCCGAGCTGACCAAAATTATGTCCCTGTCTTAGTAGGTACTCCGTACTTAGGGCTTGGACTAGCACTAAGGTTCTCACCGGTTGCTTGCTAATATCACTGGTCCTGTGAGTAATACGGAGTAGATCTGTGTTCCCATGTGATTTGCTTTTAGTACGGAGTAAATTTTTTTTCCCCCCTCTTCATATGCTTTGTCCGTGAGCCTTGTGGGAGCTGCACGTACTTTCATCTGAATTTGCTTAGGAGTTGTTCCACTTTAACTTGTCGAGATATTATCCGTCCATATTATATATAATTTCATATTATATATAATTTCAGACTACCGACTCACGGGAAAGGGGCAATAGTTGTATTCCTTTGTCTTAGGTGTCTCAGGATATAGCCTAAGGACATTATTCATTCTGTACATTTTTATCTGTCTACCAGCCTCGCGCTTCTAAGATGAAGAGCAACGTTCCAACTTGGCGTCTTCTAGAGTTATGATTTCTATGTATTCTAAGTCGATTCGAATAGAATATTGGCGCGAAAAAGGTCTTACATGTTCCCGCACTCTGTGATAACGAAGTCCTCCTGGCAGACCTTTTCCTATGAAGCACCTACGTAGGTAGGATTTTGACCCTTAATATCGTCTCATTTGCAACACCCTTATTATGAGTTTAATCTCCACCAAAATAAGCGACCCTCGATTGAGGCACATTCCATTCTGGATAAATTTCCACCAAATAAGACTTCCACTTGTCAGCTCACTACAAATTCCTCTGGAAAATATCTCCGCAAACTAAGATCACACCCCCACAAACAAAAATAGGGGCAGGATCTAGGTCATACCACACATGAAGGTTGACCCCCCACAAGTTTAAATATCTCTTATGTGTCAGATGGTGCCGTAGTAGTAGACTTCTCCAGTCTTCCTTTCCTCCCATTTAAAATTGTTCACTACATTGCAATATCATCTTATCGTACTTCACGAGCTCATCTCCTAGTTTGTAGACTCCAATAACAATAAACTCCAATCGTATCTTAATAGAAAACCACGCCCCCCCCCCCCCCCCCCCCCCNCCCCCCCTCCCACAGCAGACTTAAATCGATACCAGTCCCAACATTCGTTGCAATAAAAGGGCTTGTCGAAAAGCATACCTGCAATGCGAACCGTAAGAGCTTCGCATTCTACCACTCAATATATCCTAGTTCCTTAGCACGACAATGCAAGTTTGGACCGCTCTGGTTCTTTCAAAGGAAGAATACCATGTAAATACACAATTTCAGCTCAGGCTTTGTGTCTTTTGTTTACTCTCAGTCGGATAGAAGTTGAAAGGGTGCACCAAAGATAGGGTAGTAGAGGTGATGCCGGGAGATGTCTTTCGTCTTTATAGCACCCTAAAGTGCTTCCATCCATGGGTATCCCTTCTAATTAATTATAAAGTTTAGAATCTTTCAAAGACCGGATTGTATCAGTAGGTATTATGAGCCATCTCATACTTACAGGGCGACTTATTTCGGTGCAAAAAATCGCACTTTTGTTTTAATCCCCAAAAGGGCACTGACCTGTTCCATAGACTCATCCGTAACACTCACAAGTTCGAAGAAAAAACGAACAATTTCGATATGATTCTCCGGTGAATTAGCAACAACATCGGATAATCCTACCTCAAATCTTTAGATCATAATGTAGGGCGATGCGCCAAGTCTAGGGGAGACTCAACGGACAGTATAATAGATAGTAGTTGCGGAAAAGTGACAGGAAGTCATTGTTCCGCCAAGACACTACAGAATAATATATCAAGCAGCATGCATTGAAGAAAAACTGCGCCTAGCTCGGGACTTAAAGATCAAAATGCCCCTTCTTATCTGAGTGTGTACACACACTATGACGAGCTGTTGTCAGGAAGAAGGAAGCGCGCAATAGGCAACTGTCTTGGGCAGAAGGAGTCGAGACAAGGGGGATGCTTTTGATATATTTGGTGGTATCTATCATATCAGCCTGAATCTAAGTACAAAGCTAGAAACTGCAACGTACGACCCTGTAATCGTAACTTAACAAAAGTTGTGCGGGGATATTATGATCCATGACACGGGCCAGCTTTCGGCCTATGATAATCCCCAGGGTTATCGAATGAGAGCCGAATGCAGGGAACGATCCTTGATGCTGGTCAGAAAACCGGGACATCTCCGATAGTCGATCGCGCAATGAGTAATGAGCCGAGACGAAGCTGTTATACCTGCATCATACCATTTTTTGAGACGCATCATACAACAAATAGTATACACATAAAATGCCGAAAAATGGCAACATCTGCTCAAAATTGGTTGAGAAAGTGACAAACACAGCAATTGGGTACAATGCAGGGCGAACAACACTTCGGAAGATTCTCCTTAAATATGCTGTATAAACGGACTGTACTAGAATCTATTTTACTTTTAATCACTTTGGAAGTATCCCACTCTGTACAACATAGCCCGTTTTACCCCAATACAGCATTGTAAACAAGAAAACAGGTTGATGGGGCTCTTGTGAAGTCATCGGGAAATGGATACATGATGGTATGATCCGAGGTTGATTATTACGCGGGGTGGCGATGCTTTTTTATAGCATCTCAGGGACCCCGAAGTAACCCCGAACGGATAGAACGGGAACCGGAAATCATATTTATAATTGTATGTATGTAGCATCACTAGTTTCAGTCCAGACTAAGAAACGGCCTAGCTTATTATTGTTACAATGTTCAATGTTACTCCGTACACATGTTTTTTATACCCAACGGGCATAACGGGCGGACTCCGAGCCTCGGAAGTTTCATCTTGTCCGGAGTGCGCGGGTTTTCGCTAATATAAATCATTATTCGGCTGAGTGCAGCGAAGCAAATGACAGATTTTATATTATTATGAGACCCAGGTATGGGGTACTTCACACAGAGTCTGTAAAATACTTATAATAGGTATTGTCCTGTTTGAAATGTCCTTTCAAAAAGCCCAAACTTAAGGAGAACAAAGGCGGTGTACTCCAGAGGGCGCTAACGGATAGAAGGCTGCCCAACTGCTTCTGCCGCGTTTCTAGCGCCAAAGCCAAGACCCCGTTGTGTTCCGACTGAAACTTGAGATCGCCACTCATTTCCAAGATTGGAACCTATAGTTTTCAAGTCAATATCCCAGTCAACGATTGTTTTGATAATATAAGAGATCTCTCATAGAAGAGGAGGCCTTGGAATATACACTAGACTACGGAGTACGGAGTACAGATGTATGTACGGAGTACTATATTGTTATGCAACACTAGCCTCCCCGCTATTGATGACACTGGCTCCTTAAAAGGCTACGCAATGACGAAGTCTTAAATGCAAAGGCAAACTCGCCACCCAGATCTCTTATCTGAGATTACCCCTTGCAGATGACCCCAGATTTTACAGGGTATCTGAGTTTCTTCAGCGCCTGGATCTATCTATCGCTGTACGGAGTACATATATAGATCTACTTACGGCCACGATTGCCAGCGAATACACCTAGAAAGTGGAGAATTTTTCTTCACAATAAACCAGAAAAAAGGTCGATATTGGCAGGAGGAAGTGATGCTAGCTGCTCCACTTACGGCGGTGGTCGGGAGGCCGAAATAATACAAAATATATTATTATAATAATGAATATCATTCCACCTCGGATGCAGTAGTGATATCTAGTACAGTAAGTGTAGCTCATTGCGTAACTCAACATAATTCAGCTATGCTACTTGTTCAGAATAGCAGGAGATATTATCCCCGTTGGTCCGCAACCTAAAATTAAATATCACCATCATCGACTCGGCGCCAGTTGTGTAGGCTACCTAACCTAGTTACCCAGATAGTCCCCGGCCAATTAAACCGATTTAGTCATAAGATACAGTACACTAGCCGTTTCAGGTAATTTGGTACATTACCGATCATGACGTTCGCATCCTGCAAGCGGTGTGTAGGGAACATTATTAACTACATACTGCTCCATACGCTTTCAGGTAGTCTGGTTGTTATTCCTCAGTGACTTGACCGTGATAGTCGAAGATCTACGAATTAACCCATCAAGTTACATAGTGCCATACTATTGAAATAGATAATTACTCGGGGTCAGCTCGGGGCCAAGATCCGCTAAGAGAACGATCACGTGGGTAAATACCGTAACAGCGCTTGTCCCAAACCGGAAGCGTTGCCATCTCATACCCCGTCTTCATGAGTCCTTGCCCCTACTGTTTCTTGACTTATCATTCCTCGATCGCAATATTATTTCCCAATATCTGAACCCTTTCCTCCCAGTCTTCAGGTTAACACATTTTATAAAAGGGAGCTGCACTCCTTTAAGTGACTCGACAACTTTCTGCCAAAGCGGGACATCATCCGAGGGTGGACTCCTGCGTGTGAACCCGCCCAAAAACCGCCATCCACTCAAAAGTCCACTCATCGAGGGGCACTGACTGTCTCAAAGTCGCATTCTTATTTTATTCAGATTTTATCTGTGTGAGCTTCGCCCTTCAACACGGGACTCGAAGAAACCCTGTCATCCATAAGCCCCTCGGGTTTGGCGTGACATCGCGCAAGACCGGACAGGGAACTAGGATATCGATTCGTCAAACCTCGACTTGGAATTCTCATCATTTTGACCACCAAAAATTGATACCAACAGTTCGTCATGATGACTGGTGCCACGCCCATTGATATTTCCACTCGGCAGACGACCTCGGTGTCGCCGCCGGGTCAACAGGCATCTAATTTGACCTCGGCGCTTCAAAGAGCGGGCAACGGCGAGCGTACAGGCAGCTTTTCACATCTTCCGGGGGGAGGACTCGGCGTGTTTAAGGCACCACCACCTCGTAAGGACTCGATCGGCGCAGCCACGGCACAATGGGGGAACGGGACGAAACCAATCTCGATGTCGGGATCTGCCCGCGACAAAGGTCGTCGTGAGTCGCTCGCAGGGAGCTTGGTGGGTGGTATGAGCTGGGGTGGTGTATCTGTTGGTAGTTGGATACGTGATGAGTGAGTGGCCTGTCCGGACCTAGAAGCCGCGGGGGAACAGCCCACCGTGTGTTGCTATTGTCGCACTGCATCAAGAGCTGACCAAGGAAAATTTCCGCAGTATCATAATGACTGGCACGTCACCATTCACCTTCCAGTCGCCATCTTTCCACTCCTCATCGTATCTCCCGAAGCTGGAAGCGAATTTTATGCGAGACTTTTCGTGCTGCGGTGTGACGTTACCGACGCTCCATGACCTATTACAACACTACGAAGAAGCCCATGCGACCAAGTCGCCCAATCAAGGCCACCGGCCGAGCCAGGGTGAAAATCGAGCTGCCTTGGCAGCTGCCGCAATCGCACAGCAACAGAACCAACAGCATGGCAGCCAAGGACGCGGCCTGCAGCCCGACCGGACCCTGGACATGCAGCGCAAATTGGGCCAGAATCCGTCACCATTGCAGCACGCAGATCTAGACACAATCGATGACATGGAGATGGACGACGCCCTAGGAGATGGAGACGGCTCAGCGTCGCAGATGTTCTCTTCTCAGCTGCATGAAGGTGGACAGGGCGGATATGGTAACTCCAACCAGCAGCAGTTAAATCTGGGTATGCTTCCAAGCCACCAAGGATTTAGCACACCCTCACAACCTGGTACACCCATTGGATCTGGACGACCACTTTCACTGCAGAACAATCCGACTGTTTCTTCTGTCAACACCCCCACGTTGATGGCCAACCCGCTCCAAAATTCGCAGTTCCGAAATACGCCCGATTCATCCGGACCAGGTACCCCGGCCGAAATTGACGAAAGCATGATGGGTGGATTCGGTGATCTCAGTATGCAAAATAACACCATGGGCCAAAACCAGAATCAGTTTGGCCGCTTCAATGGGAACAATAATGACATGGTCGATCTTTGCATCGACGAACCGGCCAAGCGGCTGTTCAGCCCCAGTGGTGGAATGGGTTCGCCCAACGCCCACTTTAAGCTCAGTGGAGCTCAGTATGGCCCGAATAGTGATATTGCACGGCGGATCCGCGAACAACAATTGCTCGCTGGGGTTCCAGACACCACCGTTATTCTTCCCAACGAAGAACCCAAGCCGTTCCGATGCCCCGTTATTGGCTGCGAGAAGGCATACAAGAACCAGAATGGGCTCAAATACCACAAAGCTGTAAGTTTGACTTGATGCCGTCTTCATTTGTCTTATTTTTCTAACCGCTCTTTCTTTAATTCCAGCATGGCCATAATAACCAACAACTTCATGACAACGCCGATGGCACGTTCTCCATCGTCAACCCAGAGACATCAGCGCCGTACCCTGGCACACTTGGCATGGAGAAGGAAAAGCCCTACCGCTGCGAGGTGTGCGGTAAGCGCTACAAGAATCTGAACGGACTCAAGTACCATAAATCGCACTCACCACCCTGCAACCCTGATTTCCAGCTTGGAGGTCGTAACCTCGCCCTCGGCGGTGGAGTCATGCAAGGGCAGAACATCAACGTTGCTGGAGCTGGCCTCCCCGGAATTGGCGAAGAAGGCCTTATGTGAACCCGTGAACAAATATGTCATTATGTCCATACATAATTCTCACCTAATTGACGCGAACGATTTCGACGGCTTTCGGGGGTGAGAGCACTCCTGCACACACACGATGTCATGATTTTGAATTGGGTCCGGTGACTTTGGAGTTATTGCTTTTCTTTCTATCTCTTCGAAAATTGTTCCCTCTGGCTCACCTATTGACTGGGCTTTGTGATGCCCTTTTGCTTTTCGTTCTGCTGTCTGGTAGATCCTACTGGCACGATCGTTTTACCCCTATGCTTGAAATCCCTCGCTGTTTCCAGATCATATCTATTTGGCCTGGTAATAGAGCAATTCTTGAGCGATCAAGACCAAGATCAAGACCCTCTCAGCAAAGAGCTGATTAGAAGAAACTGCTTGCGCTCGCCTGCTTTTACTCTCTGTTCATGTTTTGCTTCTTCATACGGCATTCGCGTCTCCCATGGGAGATAAACCAGGGGAATTGGATATCTCCCGAAATCCCCCCCCTCCCTACTGCTATTCATTTGCTTTTGCTGCGTTCTTGCAAGGACCGGCTTTGTGCCTTATGTCCGTGTTCGCGTCCCCGCTCATTGCGTTTATGTTCTCGCTCATGTGCCTCTTCCAACGACGACAGTCGCTTACACGCTCACCCGAAAATGCCGCCTTGAACACCAGGAACTGAACACCACCAAAAGGTTCGCGAAATGGGATCTGGCTGGGTTTAACTGGAATCATGTGCGAGGTACGAAATTCTGGGGTTGGTTATTATTCTCCCCTTCTCTTTCACACCCAGTCGGTGTTCGCCTTTGCTTCCTGCGTCTCTTCTACCTGGGGACGGGATAGGGACTGGATCTGGGATCTGGGAATCTTAAAAGTACGGTTTCTCGGCGTCGGATCATTGTAGATATGGTTGTTTTTTGATATGATTTGGCTCTTTTTGCCCATTGTCACATATCTTCTTTTTCCCCTTGTCTTGCTGTTCATTCAACTTTCTCGACTTCATTTTCGGTTACGTTTGTTACTGTATATCCGGGTTATAGACTTAGACCTATGTTGTAGTACACCAATTGGCTTTTTAGGACCTACTATCTAATTAACGGCGGTTTGTTCTCAACATCTTGCGGATATTTAGATATGATACTAGGGCTGATGGAAGTTGTTCAGAATCATAGTTCCATTTGTGCTTATTTTCGAAGCCAGTAAAATCGGTCTTTCAACTAGTACAAAGCCAACCTCGAAGGCATGGCAAGAGACAAAGAGAAGCATGTAAAAAAAGAGCAGAACCCATCCTCACTTGTAAGCGCCGTGAGCCATTGGAAGCTCAAAATCAAAGAAAAAGCGAAGCAAAGACCCGGTTGCTGACCATGTCGGTATTTGGGGAGTGAGAATCATGAGAAATATTTCGCTTGCACAAACCGTTTCGAGAGCGTAATTGAAAAGACGTAGGGATTGGTTTTCGTTTGTGCCATGAGAGAGAGCACATGATGAGCAGAAAATTGTTACAGAACGAGTAAAGAGATGTCGTCAATGAAAATCGGAAGATGGGTTGAAAAATCATGGAGTGATGGCGTCGTTTTGACTACCATTCGAATTCACCTTGACCCTTGTGGAAGACGTATCTAGTATCATTAGTATATGCATAGCATGGCAGAGTGGGATGACTTACTCTTTGCCTCCAGTGGTCAGGATACCATCTTTCAAGGTGCACTTCCACTTGTTCTTCACCCGCTGAACCTTGTCGTATGTGCAAAGCATGACCTGGCCCTCCGATTCATCTGCGTCATGGTCATCAGCGACGAGGTCATCTGGGTCATCCAGGTCCGAGTTGATGGCATCTTCATCTTCCTCCTTGACATCTTCTTCTGCGCCATCAAACTGGCCAGTAACGCGAGGGGCAGATGAAGTTGACTCGGTGGTAGTATTTTGGCTAAGGGGTGCAGTGAGAGCCACACGGCGAGCGACCTTGGAAGAGGACTCATGCTCTTCCAAGGGACGAAGGAGACCTCCGCCCTCATACTGAGACATGCGCTGCTTGAGATGCTCGCGCAGAAGTCGGTCACCTTCTCCACTCTCGGCAGCCGCTCTGCGGCGTGCTACCTCTGCCTTCCAGTCGGTCATTGGATCACCTCCACCATCGGTCTGTCCAGGACCCATGTGCGGGTAGTTCTGTTCTTGTTTGATCGGTGGCATTTGCCCGTGGGCGTTGGGGTGCATCTGCTGATATCCTTGTCCAGCCTGGGCCTGAGCTTGCATTTGGTGGACGGAGTTTGCGGCTGCAGCGCCGTATTTCTGCTGAAGCGCATTTGCAGCACGGTCGCGAGCCGACTGAGGGTTGAGACCATGCGGGGGCATAGGTGTGGTCATGTGTGGCATTCCGGGTTGACCATTGGTTCCTGGCTCGGTCTTGATGCGAGGTCCACCCATGGGGGGCATGGTGTGCGAGGGCGCAGCTTGGGGAATTGAAACAGGCGGGGGAACATATTGCTGCTGGGGAGGAGGTTGTCGGGGAGCGTTGGAGGGGACAGTAGCCGTGGGGAGGGGAACGGAGTGCTGCTGAGGAGGCTGAGGAGCAGGATCCCAAGGGAAATGAGCGACGTTCACAGAAGAAAGCTTATGTTGCCAGGTCTGTATGTATAATAATTAGTATAGGTGTCCAGGTTTGCATGAGATAATCAAGAGACAGAATCTTGGCGGTCTAAAAGCGCCTAAGCGGGTAAGAGCGGCACATATAAAGGGAGACTCATAAGCCGGTGTTCCCCCATAAGCACCGCCTCCCGCACCACCTCGACCATCCCCGCTTTTAGGGGAATCATCCACACCAGACTTTGACAACACAAGACAGGCAATATAGATAGAAAAAATGGTACTAACCTCGCGAAGATCATGCAGAGTCTGCTGATCGACACCGCTTTCCTCAAAGTCGACCTGGGAAGCATCACAGACCTCCTGGATGACCTTCTCGAAAACCGCGCCCTATGAAACCACATGTGTCAACTCTCATCTCGGATCAAAGAAACTCCCAAGGCAAATTGGGAGAACACGTTTATAAGTGAAGAGTAAAAACTCTGTGCAAGCGATGGCTGAGGATGGATGGGGTGGTTGTTGGAGAAGAAGCTTGGACTTACCACTTGCTGGTTGGACATGATTGCTGAGCAAGAACACCTCGGTGAGCTGGTGGATGATTATGCGAAGAGGGCAGAAAGCAGGCAAAAGGGTGACCGGTAAAATGTACGGGGTAAGGATAGCTTGACTAGGAAGTAAAGTGCTCCGTCGCAACTATCAAGTTGCCGAAGTGCTGGTCGATCACGCCCACGAATGACGCAATATCAAGCAAATTATGAATCCGTAGTCTTCACACAGGTAGAAAGGAGAAGAACGGCTTCAAAGGAAAAGGGATGCAAGTGCAATGTCAGAAGAAAATGAGACGGCGAGTTTCCCGATGGGTTAACGAAGGTGAAAGTCACGGCTCTGCGGTCGAAATCCCACTGTATCCTGGAGGCTTAGTCATCGGCGACCAACCCACCACTTTTAAGTAGAAACTTACAAAGTAAATCGAGAGACCAGAGACAAGATAGAAATGAAAGATAAGACGGATGAGCGAAATGAATTAAAGCAACCGTAAGAATGGCATTTGGACAATTTGTACAGCCAGCTTACGGGAAAGTAGATACAAAGAACACCATCAAAACTCCGAAATCATCACCCAAAAAAACCATTACACCGAAATTAATGTCCCAGCCCATCAATGCTTTCAATATCACCATGAATCAGGGTATCCAACGAAAAAAGGAAGAAAGGAAATGCTGCAGGCGTCTAGCGGATGGTCATAGACTTAGTCATCTGAGCCTTGCTGCCGACACCACCCTCACGAGCGGAGGAGGCACTGCTACCAGCTTTGCGTTCGAAGATCTTCCAGAACTTCAAGCTCTCATCAGCAGCAGTGGTGGCCAGCATCTGTCCATCAGGGCTGATAGCACTGTGGAGGACACGGGTCTCGTGAGCAGGGATCTCAACGTTGCGGACCAAAGTTGGGTAGCTCCAGATACTGAGAGAGTTGTCGGGGAAGCCGCTAGAGCTGACGATCTCGCGGTAGTGGTTGCTCCAACGCAGGGAAGTGACTTGGGAGCCGGTGTCAATGCTGTTGGTACGGGCACCGGTGGTGGTGTTCCAGAAGTGAATGTGACGGTCGTAGGAACCACCGCCTGTAGCAAGTAGGTTAGATTGCCAAGGGCACCAGCTTAGAGCCTTGACGGCGGCGCGATGGTTGGTCTTGGTGAACTTGGGAGCACTCAGAGAGCGAGCATCCCAGATGTTGACGAGGTTGTCGTTTCCACCAGTGGCGAGCTGAGCGCCGTCAGCGCGCCATTCGAGACCGCAGACTTCAGAGGTGTGAGAGACTAGCTCGGCAATCTTGTGCTCTGCGATGCGAACATCGTGGTTGTAGACAAGACCACTACGAGCTCCGGTGGACAAAGTGTGCTTATTCCAGCCCATAACACCCACGCGGGAGTCGTGGCCGTACATGCTGCGAAGCTTGGAACCTTCTTCAACATCCCAGATCTGGACCTCACCGGTTCCCAAGCCAACACCAACATAGGCACCATCACCACTCCACTTCACACTGCTCACGTATGTGTCGGGTGAGGTTTCCAAAAGGCAGTTGACAGAGCCAGACTCAGCAGACCAGACATAAACGTTTCGCTCGAGACCGATGGCGACCTGGTTGCCAGAGCTCCAGTCAAGCAAATTGAGATAGTAGTCAT
Organism: Penicillium expansum; assembly: GCF_000769745.1. Lineage (NCBI taxonomy): Eukaryota > Fungi > Ascomycota > Eurotiomycetes > Eurotiales > Aspergillaceae > Penicillium > Penicillium expansum. The sequence continues at coordinate 89,776 of NW_015971335.1, forward strand.
CCAAAAGACCGGGGGCATCCAAGACCCGTTCCGGTGCAGTTTGAACACGACGACGGAACTGGGCAGCTGTAGATTTGGCAGGGCGGAGGGGGCGGTTGTATTGAGCACGAAGATCAATAGGCTTCGATGACTCAGGAGGGGGAGGCTTAAAGGCGAGGATGCGAGTGTTCATGTTAACACCACAAGCTTCAGCCAGAGACGACTTGTAGGCCACGGCGTCAGGAGCCGGGCGAGTATAGGTAGGAGGCTCATTGTCATCCAGGCCCAAGTTCTCCAAAGCAGCAGTAAGGTCATCATCTGATCCACGTGCCCCAATATCAAACGCGCTGGCCGCGGAGGCAAGGACTGATGATCCGTCAGCCCCACCACTCTTAGGGCGTTGCTTTTCTTCTGGCTTTGCGGCCCCGCTAGTAGCTAGACCCTCGCTTGCGGTCCGGTTTGGAATAAAACGGTCACCAGCGTTATGAGGAATGCGCACAGTTGTCTTGCTAGCACGAGCGCGGGTAGGAATTTCCCGGCGGATGTGTTCCTTGGAAGGGGTGTTCGCCGTCGTAGCACTTGTGCCGGTCAAAGTCCAGTCGGAGACACCGAGCTCCAAGTGCTTGGGTGACTTGCGGGTGCGGGTGCTAGCAATGTTCGACTTATTTGTCTTGGGAGATTCACGGTGGGTGGTGCGGGATGCTTTGGAAATTGACTTGGCGAAGTGGGCAGAGAGGTTTCCACCGTATACTGACTTGGCTTGACTGCGGCCAGCATCAGACTGGCGAGGAGGTGTGAAGGGTGACGAGTTGCCGCTTGCGCGGGGGTTGGGCGAAGGGCTCAGAGGCATACGGCCTCCAGCAGTCTTGGAGGAGAAGAGCCCATGGTGGCTCTTCACCGGAGTCGATGCAGTAACAGAAGCCATAGTAATTAATATATGATCAAAGTAGATGTAATGGGACCAACCCCAATAGAAGATGCAATACGAATCGATGCAGAGGTTAATATGAGATCAACCAACAGAAAAGTATGCAGACAATTGAGGATAGTGAGATTGAAGAAGAAAAGGAAAGGGAGTTCAGGAGAAAAGCGAATAAATAGAAGGTAGTTACTATACTCGTTGCTGAAAAGTATGAGGCTCTCCCCATAGCAACGGTTACCTGAGCTACATAGCGCATTAAGCCATATCGGGACTAGCGTTCACATACTGCGCTTGCCTACTTTAGTAACACTTGTCTTGGCATTTATTTCATGACAATGGCCTGATTCAGTGATGCAAGAGCAAAAGAAGGTGAGAATCTATACAGAATATATCTTCTATATACCTTAAAAGGAGAAAATGTTATGACCGATTGTGCCAGTTGCGGATACAATTTCAAGCGCCCCTTTTTGCCACTGGGATGGCGCATCCATCTCCTCTTTGCAACCCCCACCACGTTCCTCACTCAATTCCACCGAGACCCACCACGACTTCTCCCTGCCTGGCCGGGATCTTTGAGGGTCTCTAAGCCGACATTCTGCTGTAGTCCCTCTATGGCAATGCAGGACGCCTTCCTGATGCCTGCCAGTCAGACTGGCGGTTGCCGGACCAGCGCGGATTATCGACCCAGCATAAAAAAGGCCCAGGGCCATGTCCCTGCGTGCCTGGTCAATGCCTCGGTGACGTACTGCAGCAATGATCGCATTTATGCGTTCGGGGGGTTTGATCAGTTTACCGATGAAGGTTGACTTCCTTAACCTATAATCTTTAAAAATGGCACTAATAATTTTTAGTTTACAACCACGTGCTCAGGCTAGACTTGGAGACTTTGCGCTGGGAGCTCGTGGACAACTACGGCGATATCCCCGGAGTTCGCATGGGTAATGATTCTGTTTTCTCATTCGCCCATGTCTAGTGATAACCACTCTGACTAGAAATATTTATTTTTGATAGGACACACGGCAACATTATACCAAGGGGATAAATTGATTGTCTTTGGAGGCGAAAATGAACATCGCGAATACCTCTCCGACGTCGTCATCCTTGATCTCAATACCTTCACCTGGTCACTTCCTGAAATTCGCGGCTCGATCCCGCGCGGCCGAGCCCGCCATGCTGCTGTCATTCACGAAGACAAGCTTTTCATTGTGGGTGGAGTGACGGGCGTAGGAGGCGTGACAGGGGAGAAGAATGTCATCTTGGACGATTTGACCTACCTGGATCTACAAACATGGACCTGGTCTCGGACATGGAGCTTCACTGCTCGCTTCGATCATACAGCTTGGGTTTGGGGCACACGGTTGTGGATATTTGGTGGATTGGGTCCGAACATGGAACGAACGACTGATATCTGGTGGCTCGACCTCAAGGGATCTCCATCGTTGGCCGGAAACACTACTCCCCAAGGTAGCGTCAACTCCCTGAATGTCAATATTTCTGCGGCTCATCTTTCAGACTCTATTTCTAGCAACACTCGCCAAATGTCTCCCCGCTCCGGGATCTATGCCGCCAATTCAGGCAGTGTGCAGGTACGCAATTTGGGTCGACGCAAGCCAGTTGCACCTGGTGCCATATCTTGTCTTAGGTTTGATTCTGGTCCTCATGTCCCCTCCCTCTTCTCAGGTACTCATTTTCATTCATTTGCCTCGGGTGTCCTGCTCGACTTAATCACACCGTCGGAGACTGTACGGTCGCATGATTGTAACCTGTCTGCTCTGGACCTCAACTCGCTGCGCTGGCAACGGCTGGCTGATGGTCAAGAGATCTTCCGGCCAGGGTATCGATGGCATTACTGCACTGTCAATGATGCGGGGACCAAAGCATGGCTCTTGGGATGTAGTCTTGATGTCGCGAATGCACCGGGAGGTAGCGACGAGAATCATATGAGTGAAGTTCTGACTATCGACCTGGAAAAGTATGGTTTGCTAGGTAACGGCCTGTCGGCAGAACCTCCCGAACAAGGTGCACCGTGGTCGTCTGATCAAATGGGCCCCTCTCAGGCTTCCGGGTTGGGAACCGATCTAGCCGCTGTTTTTGACAACCCCCCTGAGTCTGGAAGTGGTACGGACTTTGTCATCACTGCTATTCGTGACGATCATGACGGGTCCGGATCGGAAGATATGGGCGAGACACCGTCTGTTTCCCCAACCCAGGCCCAGCCGACCTTTGTGGAACAGAATCCCTGGACCTCGGAGCCCATCCATGTCCACCGTATCATTCTCCAGCTCAGGTGGCCACATTTCAAGCGCTTGTACTCCGCCCAGATGGCTGAGTACCACACTAAGCGGATGCACATCCCCGAGCCTTATTCTGTCGTGCGCGCGTTTCTCTATTACCTGTACACAGACAGTATCGCCGGCCATCCAGACTATTGCTCGACCGTTATTGACGTGGCGGGTATGCTTGTTATGGCCAATCTTTATGACATGCCGAAGCTTCGCCTGCTGTGCGTCAATAGGCTAGGCCAAGAGCTTGATGTAGACAACGCGGCCATCGTCTGGGAGCGTGCGGGGCGGACCAATGAGCACTGGCTGATGCGCCGAGCAGCACAGTTTTGCCTAACATACTGGGGCCGCGTGGTACGGACCGACGGTTTCAAATCTCTCAGCCACCAAAGTTTGATCCAACTCTGCGAGGTGGTGGATACAGAAGGTCGCGTCTTCGCAGGGCCTGAATTGGAGATGGTCACATTCGGGACAGATGGCCTAGGTGACCGAGACAAAAGCTCTCAAATGCGGGTGGGATCTACTGCCGACGAGATGTCCGAGGTCGATGCGGACGATGAAGGGATGGAGATCTCATGAATTGCACGAATGGGGCACGCATTATATTCCGGAGTACTTGGCGGGATCATTTCTTTATTAGGTTGTATTGTATTTGCATCTGCTCATCTTTATCGTACAAGTTTTGGATATACACAATGTGACCGGGCCGTTAAACCGCTCTAGGGCTGGCGCTGAGCCCATTCGTCATCACGAGATGTGGAGCCTCTCGACGTTCTTGACGCGGAGTTCACTCCGGATCGCGGAGGTCATTCCTGTCACGATAAGGAAGCTCTCCATAGTGTCTTGCGCTTGGGTTTCAACAAAATAAAAATGAAAAGTTGAAATTATATAAATATTGTTGTGCGCTCGAATTCGAAACAATCTGGTTGGCACACGGCTTCTACAGCTATTCCTTTTTGACATTCACTTCACCATGGGATCCACTGGGCAATCCACTCTTCCTTCGGATTTCCTCTGGGGCTTTGCAACAGCTGCATACCAGATTGAGGGAGGCGCTAACGAAGATGGTCGCGCCCCGTCGATCTGGGATACATTCTGCAAGATCCCCGGCAAGATTGCGGGCGCCGGAACTGGAGATGTAGCTTGCGACTCGTATCACCGCACACACGAGGATATCGCGTTGTTGAAAGAATGCGGTGCTCAGGCATACCGGTTTTCTCTATCATGGTTCGTCTATGCGTGTCCCTTGCTTTGGGCTTCAATAATTAGATCATTTGTTAACCTCCGCTTGTTTAAATCTGTAGGTCCCGCATTATCCCTCTCGGTGGCCGGAACGATCCAATCAACAAGAAAGGCATACAGTTCTACCAGAAGTTCGTAGATGACCTGATTGAAGCGGGCATCACGCCCATGATTACCCTCTTCCACTGGGATCTTCCGGATGAGCTTGACAAGCGCTACGGTGGACCTCTCAACAAAGAGGAATTCGTTGCTGACTTCGCACACTATGCTCGCGTGGTATTCGAGGCCTTTGGATCCAAGGTCAAGTACTGGATTACCTTCAACGAACCTTGGTGCATTAGTGTTCTTGGATACAATAATGGTTCCTTTGCCCCGGGTCACACGAGCGATCGCACCAAGAGCGCTGTGGGAGATAGCTCGACTGAGCCATGGATTGTCACCCACAGCCTGCTAATTGCACACGGAGCTGCGGTGAAGATTTACCGCGATGAATTTAAAGAACGCGACGGTGGTGAGATTGGCATTACGCTGAACGGTATGTCCCCATTGTCCCCGCACCCGTGGACGTACACAGAAGCGTTACTAATTAAAACACTAAATAGGTGACTGGGCCGAGCCCTGGGATTCTGAGAACCCAGCCGACGTGGAAGCCTGTGACCGCAAGATCGAGTTCGCTATCTCATGGTTCGCTGACCCAATCTACCACGGCAAATACCCAGACAGTATGATCAAGCAACTTGGCGACCGCCTACCGAGCTGGACTCCGGAGGAAATTGCCCTTGTCCAAGGCAGCAATGACTTCTACGGCATGAACCACTACTGCGCGAACTTCATCCGCGCCAAGACAGGAGAGCCGGATATCAACGATATCGCGGGTAATCTAGAGCTTCTACTTGAAGACAAGAATGGCGTGAGTGTCGGGCCTATCACACAATCGCCTTGGCTGCGACCATCTGCTATCGGATTCCGGAAGCTGCTCAAGTGGCTCAGTGAGCGATACGGCTATCCTAAGATCTACGTCACCGAGAATGGAACTAGTGTCCTGGGCGAGAACGATATGCCCCTTGAGGAGCTGCTCAATGATGAGTTCCGTGTACAGTATTTCCGGGATTATGTCGGTGCTATGGCTGATGCGTATACCCATGACGGTGTCAATGTGCGGGCTTACATGGCTTGGAGTCTTATGGAGTATGTTTAGACCTTGTGTTCCATCGATGATTTTTGGTATAATATCCCACTAACATGTTTAACTATAGCAACTTCGAATGGGCTGAGGGCTACGAGACCCGCTTCGGTGTTACTTTTGTCGACTATGAGAACGACCAGAAGAGAATCCCAAAGAAGAGCGCCAAGGAGATTAGCCAGATCTTTAGTCGGTTGATTGAGAAGTCCTGAGATGGACGCGGCGCCGATTGATATTTATGCCGGTGGACTCCGGTAACTGCTATGATACCTGGAATCTATACGAGGTTTTTGAATGCACATGATATTTGATTTTCTTCTGCTCCTGATCCGCTTCCTTGTAAATTCATTCGGTTCAATCTGCTTCATCTGTTACTCTTTCAATGCTTAGTTTCTTCTGTAGAAAACGGATTATCTACAGCTCATATCTAATATATCAATTTGTTCGCAGCTAGGTTGTCTTATAGTATATAAAAATATAAACCACAGATTGACCTGAGCGCTGCTACTTCTATTTGACCCTGTGTCTCTATCAGGTTTTTATTTATTGAATATAAACCAAAGCTACTCTATTGCGAAATTGTAGAGTTACAAGCAAACAATTCTCTTTACTTCCCAAAAAGGCAATATTAATGCCTGAGGAACCCACGATGCGTAAGGATTTACCTACCCCCTAAGAGCATTTCTAATGCTACTATGAATGGATTATCCTTTCATTCCCATATAATCAAGTTTTGCCTAGATCTCCATGTGGATTGGAAGATATATACCTAACGTGAATTCTGATACCCGGGAGCCAAGTAAATCCGCCTCCGAATGAGATATTCTCTCCATTCGCGTAGAGCTTAATTTACTTATATTTAATTCAGTCGCCAAGAACAATATGGATATATCCCAAATATCCAAGCAGCTTGTGCCGGCGCCCAAGAGATTTCCAGACTGCTGCTTGGGAATCTCCAGCACTTTGATCACCTACCTTGCTTCGCTCCTACCAAAAAAACCTGAATTCACCATCTCAATCGGCAGCGGATCTGGTCTCCTCGAAGGTCTCATTGTGGATTACGACAAAAATGTGTCAGTGGAGGGTGTTGAGGTGGATTCAACTATTAATCGGTACATCGCCGAAGAAGACATGAATATCGTTGGCGGAGGTTGGGGCCTTTGGTCTGCTGCCCAAAAGGCGGCAGTGTGGATGTTTGTCTACCCACGCGATCCAAAACTCATCACCAAGTACATTGATACTTATGGTGATCAAAATGTTAATTTCATTGTCTGGCTTGGGCCTCGGGTCGATTGGCCAGACTATGAGCCGCGTTTTTGTCAATCTTCATTCTCCGAGTTGAGCTTTCCAGATCATATCGGACTAACACCATATGAGACTGTGGTTATTGCTAGAAGACCAACTTGATATGGAGCCATTCCGCTTTCTGACTTTGGAAGATCATGTTATACACCTGGTGCATTGGAGGGGATATTTTTATTTTGTAATTTAATGATAGCCTTTTCCCTCCTACATACTTATATATATGTCTTTTTTTGTGAAATGCTTCCCCCTTGTTGGTGTAGTAAATAGAACATAGGGGATGAAAACGGCTTAAAATTACTTTCCTATGTATAACCAGTGATCACTACAACTTATACTACAACTCTCTTCCCTGCCTCAACGTATACAAAAGTCGATCCTTTTCCGTCTTCCTTCATTTCTTTTTCCCATCCCCGATTATCAACATCAACCACTCTCACTTCCCAAGTCACTTATTTTTATCACTCGCCATCGAAGTCACCCTCTCTCATATTCAGAGCCTTTCCTTTCTTGGATATCTTGCGTCCAAAGTCAATCCAAACGATCATCGCACTAAAGCAACAACCAGAACTTCACATTCTTAATGGCAATTCACTCGCGCACCAAGGGGCCCATCCTAGCCTTCTAGGTGTTCTTTGTGCTGTGGTAGAAAAGCAACCATTCCATTTACTGCTAAATCTATAATTTTCTGTCATATAAAGGCCTATTCCTGCCTCCCCCTTCGGAATTTCATAGCATTAACTATGATACCATATTGCTCTTCCTACTATCATTTCGATACCACTAGAACTATTTGATATTTTGACTATGGGTTTTGTTTTTCTACTCTCTCTCTTCTCCCGCACCCAACTTGTACGAGCACATTTTCTGCTACTATATACAGGCCTGAATGAGGCTCGTTGTCTTTCAACTGGCTTGAAAAAATGGACACTAGAAATCCTTCTGCTTCTTATATATTCAACTCTTCTGCCCAGGCCTCACTCTTCATTCAATATCTACCCTTCTCCAACCCCCAGTATAACCCTTAGCTCTTGTTTGGTAAGCCATATCATCATTAATTGCTACTTGTCGACTCATTCACCCACTGACACTGGATTTCTCAGGATTTTTTTCCTACCCCGATCATGGATTCCAATTTACCTCAGCCACGTCCAATTTTGCATTGATTCATGAAAATACTAAGGCATTCAAGACGCCTTCCTGTTCTATGAGACTGTCAACGATGGAGACAACGGGGGCGGCAACGAGTTCAACCTTTCCCGGCTGGAAATCTGTGAGCTGTGTTGCCGAAGGATATCACCTTTGACCTCAACAAAGAACCAAAAGATGTGTGCCTAGACAGATTCCACCAGACGCTAGGCAATATCTTTGGTTTTCTAGCGAAAAACGCAGAGAAAACAACCTCAGAGGAGTCAGACGAAGTGTGGATCTGTCGAGAACTCATGCAACTCATTGGGAAGTATTCCCCTGAAGAGATTCTACAAATCTTCGAACTGGTCATCCCCGAGTCAACTAGGGTGATACTCGGGGGTTTCAGCCGCCTGAGCATATTCTAGCAATGCCAAAGTTTGAGCCATCGCTATCTCTTCCAGAGGTCTATTTGATTACGTCCACAAAAGGAATGGATGGGTAGCCCCAATTATCTGGTGGAGGATCGATCAACTCCATAGATGCTACGGACCAGCAACCCAAGGTTGCTAGTGGGCTATATGCGGGATTCAGCATCGAAAGTCATTCCAAGTGGTACATTGACCACGGTATTCTGTCTACTCAAATTCGGACTCAGAAGTTGATCGATGATCGATATCCGGCTAGTAGAAAGAGGGTGATTCCTTTCTGCGTTAACTTTTTTCAGACTCATAGGCTACAACTTAGCTTCTTCAACTACTCAATTCGTATCTCACATTTTTCAGATATTGTAAGATACCTCCTACTCTACTTAGCCCCTTAAATGATTATTGGCCATGCCTAGCTGTCTCTGAAAGTAATTCATCATATATTAATTCTAAAGCGCGAGACTAAGCTCAAAGCGCATACCTAAAATGCTTGGACTCCCTATCCGTCAAATCGTTAAAGCCATCCAAAATACCCTGAGAGGCAATATCCTCGGGTGTCTCATCAATACCAGCCGCAACCATTGCAGCATCCCTCCTTGCATTCTCCCATTTCATCGACATATATGACGCACATGCTAGAACAATAATACCTGCATAGCAGATGAGCAGGCCCAGCAGACCCGAGTAATAGCGCGGGGCCTCGCGAGCGAAGAAGATATTCGCTCCGGCGACATTACCAGCCGCATACAGCGAGAACCAGAGACCGTTAGCGACCGCACGCTTGGTGTGGCCGGCAACATTGGTGGCAAGTAAATTCCATGAGATGATGACGGGGGCACCAATGAGATACTGCAGCCAGGTGCATCCGACCAAAGTCCAACGATGGTCAAGACCAGTGAAGCGGATACCCAGAAGTCCAGCGAAGGGAATCAGACAGACGACTCCAAGAACGATGCAGCGTGAATCTTTAACGTATGTAGCGATGATACCGCAGATTGGAACAACCGCGGCTTCGACCGCACCCGTGGGGAGTTGGAGGAGTGTGGCGTTGATCCCACTGAAGCCAAAGCCTTTGATCAAGGCTGATGCGAAATTTGATGAGCCACCGTTGATCACACCGCACGCGATGCCGACTCCTGCGCAGCAGAGGACTCGGAAGTCGTAGAGGATCTCCAGTGCCTGGCGTGGTTTGATGTCTCGGGTCTTCACGCCGATCATGTTCTCGGCGACACGCTGCACGGCGATCACGCGCTGTCGATGGGTCAAGAAGCGGGCAGAACTGGGCGAGTCGGGCATGACCCAGAGGAAGATACAGGCGCAGAGGAAGTTGAGTAGTCCAATAGTTAAGAAAATCAATTGCCAGCTGCGGAGCGTGGTGTTGTGTGAATGGCCGAGGCCGAATCCTAGTAGCGCTCCCACCATTGTGGCCATGCCGTTTGCGCTTAGCCAGACAGCCATGCGCAATGGTTGTTCAGAGCGCTTGTAGAACATTGAAGTAAGGTTCATCACTAGATAAAACAAATCATGTTAGTGCTTTTTATGTTTTTGGTTTGTGATGTAGGCTACTTACTGCACGGACTGACTCCGGCTTCCGCCATGCCCAAGAGGAATCTCAATACCAAAATTCCTGGGTAGTTCTTTGCTCCAACATGTGAAATAACGAGTACACTCCAGATCAGAAGCATACCGCCCATATATTTTGCGATTGGCAATCGCTGGATTAGGAGGTTGGCTGGGAGGGCCCAGAATAGATAGCCGAAATTGAAAATAGCTGCAACCCATGAATATCGTTGGCCTTCAAGACCAAGGTCTGGAATCAAGGAGTATGCCGATGCATAATTAAGTGATAGTTTGTCTACACGAACATGTTAGTTATAGAATAACAAGGGGGAAATCATCATCTCGCATACCGAGGAATTGAATAACATAGGTCAGATAGAGCTAGAACAAGACAGACTGTCAGAAGTAACACTCATCAAATTATCAGTGTAATAACTCACCATGGGCATAATCCGCCAGTCAATAATCTTCAGCACCTCAGCGCCCTCGATCTCCAGTTCCTCGGGAGTTAATTGCTCTGCCTCCAGGTATAGATTCGCTCCAATATCGTGAGTCTCGCCGAGTGCAACCTGTGCAACATCTTTCTCCGCAGTGGAGTGATCCACCTTTGTATCGTTGGGGTTCATTATAAGTAGCGGGGGTCAGTTGAACAGAACTGAGAAATCCCCATCAAAGTCCAGCACCTTATTATATATAACCCCAGCATGGAATATGACTCGCTATCTCCGCCAAGAAGATAAGCATCGTGGTTTCTCTATCTGCGAGTTTATCTTTGGTCAAGTCGTTGAGATAGGAGCTGCGGCCAATAGTCCGCATAAAAAGTGTGGGGAAAGCGGACTTTTCTCCGCTACGGGGTATTACAGCATATACTTGGCCCTATCTAAGAGTCAAGGAATCACCCAGAAAATCATATTACTGGCATTTTACTTGCATTTCAAAAAGCCAAAACCCCTCATACGCTATGGCTCACCAATCCCAAGATTTCTCGCTACTGGACGCCAGCATCTCTGAGCTCCAATCCGCGCTTTCTTCAGGATTGCTATCTAGCGTGGGCTTGGTATCACGATACCTACGACGAATTAGCGCTTACGACGCGAATAATTTAAAGCTCGCTGCTATCCCAATCCTTAACCCATCCGCTCTCGATGAAGCAGCCGCCTCCGATGCTCGGCGCGCAGCTGGTCTTGCGCCGCGTCCATTAGAGGGCATCCCTTACCTCGCAAAAGATAGTATTAAAGTCAAGGGCATGACCGTTGCAAGTGGCTCGCCTGCATTTGAAACCCTCATCGCCAACGAAGATGCTGCTTGCATCCAACTTCTCCGCGAGGCCGGCGCCGTGCTTCTTGGCCGAACGAACATGCCTGCCATGGCGTACGGTGGTATGCAACGTGGGTGTTATGGGCGCGCTGAAAGCCCATATAATCCTGCATATCTGGCTGCGGCATATGCTTCCGGTTCATCAAATGGATCGGCCGTCGCGACAGCGGCCAACTTTTGCGCTTTTTCTCTAGGCAGCGAGACTGTTTCTTCGGGTCGCTCGCCCGCGTCGAATAATGCTGTTGTTGCATACACACCTTCGAAAGGCCTTCTCCCTCTTCGTGGTGTCTGGCCACTCTATCTGACCTGTGATGTCCTCGTGCCACATACCAGGACCATGGCAGATATGTTCCACGTCCTAAATGTTCTGGCCGTGTCCGACAAAGCTCCGATAGGAGATTTCTACCAGGAACAAAAACTTATCTCCCTCCCTTCAATCAATACACTCCGACCACAATCCTTTTCAGAATTACAAGATGGCACATCCTTGCGCGGGAAGCGCATTGGTATACCGTCAATGTACATTGGAGGCGACAACTCCTCTCTATTCCCAGCCAGCAAAGTCAACACCCGGCCCTCAATAATCAAGCTATGGCAGAACGCCAGAAAGGTCCTCGAGTCCTGCGGTGCGGAAGTAATCGAAACGGACTTTCCACTCGTGACAACCTACGAATCAAACGCAGACAAGGGCCAGCTCGTTACCGTCGCCGGACTACCAGAAGGCTGGTCCACGCTGGAGCGGAGCGAGCTCGTCGCGCATATCTGGGATGACTTCTTGATCAACAACGGCCAGAATGGACTCGAGACTCTTTCTCAGGTCGACCCGACGACTATCTTCCCGCTTGCGCCGGGGTCTCTGAAGGGTGCGCCCGATGCGGCTAATGCGCTGCGGTGGGATGAGATGGTTAAATATCCGCACCGGAGGCCAGAATCTATTTTTGATATCCCTGGTATTCAACAAGGAATCCAGGCTCTTGAGAATGCGCGCAAGGAGACTCTTGAGGACTGGATGGATAAGATTGGGCTTGATGCTGTGGTTTTCCCAGCTAATGGTGATATCGGGGCTGCTGATGCGGACTGCGATGAGACCGCTTCGCTATTTGCGTGGAGTAATGGCGTCAAGTACTCCAATGGAAACAGACCTATCCGTCATCTTGGGGTGCCCACTATCTCTGTTCCTATGGGTATCATGGAAGATACGGGAATGCCGGTAAATCTTACTTTCGCTGGGAAGGCGTATGATGACAATAGTCTGCTTAAGTATGGCTTTGCTTTTGAGTCGGCCATGAAGGGCCGTGTTCAGCCACCACGAGTGCCTGCTCTTGACTCCGATTTTATCAAGGGTAGTCAAGATCCTCAGCCATGGGCTTCTCGGTCGACTATTGAGTTGGTGGTGGAGACTCAAGTGAAGGAGATTCACGACTCCACGGTTGTGGTCCAGATTCAAGGATTGGTGGTACCCAAGGACTCCCAGCTAGAGACTATGGAATGCCATGTCAACGGCCAACCATTCAAGCCGGCCATTGAGGGCGATAGATGGTTTATCATTGCTTCCTATCCCGCATCGGAACGTGACCAACCCTGGAAGAGATGGTCGAGTTCTGCTTTGACACAGACTATCGTAGTTATCACAGCTCTTACGAAGGATGGCGCGACAACGGGCAAATTGATCCTATTGTGAAGACCTATTGTCGCCAAAATAAATGCAATTCTTCTTTCCATTACTCGATTATGTAGCACTCCTAGAATAATTACAAAGCCCTTTCGTATTTACAATCTCTATTCCAAATCCTCCCCTAACAAGTCCTGAGGTATACTCCTCCCATACATCATATCTTCAATCATCCCCAAAACAGCTTGGTGCAGATAATTTTTCTTCAACAGCTCCAAGTGCAATTCAGCCTCCTCCAGAGATACCGTAGCACTAGAGTTGGCTTCAAATGTGCTAACATTCCACATTATTTTCTGTCGTATGAACTCAAACAGCTTCATATACGGCGTTACATCCTTCCACCGGTCGACAAAGCCAGCCAAATTGGCCGCACATGTGGCAATGGCCTGTTGATTGTTCTGCCTGATGCGCTGTTGATCCTGAATATCAGTGATATGGGTTGTTGCCCAGACAATGTATAGCATCATGATTCCTGCTCGGAATTGGAATACAAGCTAAAAAGATTGTTAGTCAGGCAAGATCACCTCAAGTACACCGCAATAGAAGAAAAGAAAATTGGGGGGTTGACACATACTGCAGACCAGGTAAAGCACATTACATGTCCTTCTTCTTGTAAGTGGCGGAAATTGAGACAGACTTCCGCAATCGTCGCGAGAATTTCCTCTGTTCCGTCCATCTCGATGAAATCGCGTTTCTCGTCTATCAGGATCAAGAGACTGTAAATATATAGCTTTCGCATCCATATGGGATGGAGATAGCCATGTTGGTCATTGTCTGATTCGTAGTGTGGAATCTCTTGTCGCCATCTATCAAGAGCAGACTTGAATGAGGAGCTATAGTCTTTACTATATCTGGTGAGGGGATTTCGGGGCCGGTTCTCTCGCGATCTTCTGATTCTGGCTTGAATTTTGCGTAGTCGGAACAAGTGGCTTATGGCGGGGTTTGTGCTGACGGTTGGTTGGAGGGTATCTCCCAGATTGCACATCTAATTTGGGTTAGTAACTGCCAGAAGCTACTTAGAAGCGTTTGAGAAGAACTCACGTCATCGTCAACAACTTTGTAGGCAGCTGATACTGGTCGATCCCAACCAGAAACAATGACTTCATTGAGCATATAGCAAGTGATGAACATGTTCTCAGACAAAACTTCGCTAGATTCGGTCATGGACCCATTGTCGCGGCATATCGATACATGCTTCTGGATCTCTGTCATGGCAGCTGTACAGAAAGGTAACACAGAAGAGACGATTGTTGTGATATCTTCAGAAGAAGGAGAATGCATAGCATAGAGTATCATGAACAGTGAAGCTTGGATTTGTAAGACCATAGACGAATGCCCCACAACATATGGATAATATCTCATGGCCGAGGCATAATACTCCTTTGACCGGACGGAGTGCGAGGGGTCTCGCTGTAAAATGCTACAAAGGGATGAACCGATAGCATATACCATCTGCAGAAAGAAGGCTTTCCATTCATCCTGCCCATCCAGGATTGCTTCGGCATGCCATGATCTCCAAACTGCTTCATTCAAGAAGGGCCATTCGCGGTGAGTCACAGAGAAATACACATTCGTGTAGAGCTCTTTCAGCCAAGGAGAGTGCTCATCAGTCAAAGGATATGAGGGTGCCAAGTCAATCCATGGAACGTCGAAAGTCGTCTCCGGGAATAAAGAGAATGCGTCAGGCGAGAAGGATGGTGGAGATGTTCGAGGTGATCTTTCGCTGCTATTCTGCAAGTCTGACAGAAGCATAAGAGAGCCGTCGTTGTCTCCTCCACTACTATTCTGATCGGCTATCATGTAGTTTGAGTCATTGCCTGGATCATTGCGCTTGTGTTCTGGATTTTCAAAATCCGTCTGAACTCCAGCATCACATGTTTCCACTGTTGTTTCTGTAACACTGGACCTAGACTCACGATCCAGCTCCGCGACCCTTTTCTCGAGCTGTCTCAAGTATTCCAGCGGGATTGTGATGTTATCTCCCGTTTTCCGAGACCGAGCAGGCAAGCATTCAGCACCCTTGCGACGACATTCGCCACATGAAGGTTTCGCATGATCACATTTCCGCTTGTGTTGGAAACAGCGAGCGCATGCTATTTCTCTATGCTTCAGGGGGCGCGACATGCAGCAATTGGGCACATACAGGGAGTGAGAGGAAATGCGGGGAGACTCGCGATAACGGACGCAGGTGCGATATCAGTTCCCGGGGCCGTATTTATGGGCGACTAAGTATGCCACCGGTTCATAACTCTCCTATTGGATACTACCTCGGCGCCTCTTTCAGCCACCTTCTTGAAGCATATACTACTCCTTGGTTATACATCGAAAAGTCTCTTGCACAAAGCAGGCTTTTTCCCCACCTTCACATACATTCAAAACGACATTTAAAAGTACTAACTAAAAAGACATCTTGAAACCCCAGCTAGAAAGACCTACTAAACAGATATCTTAAGGCCGGTTTGTGGCCGACTATTCTTATATACCACTTCCAATAAGGCTTTATATTGACGATTGGAGACGCTTATCTTCCAAGTTAGCCTTTCCGATAGGCAGATCACAATACCTAACTCGTAGGACAGAAGGCTTTAATATTACCAACAACTGATTATTTTCTGACCCCTAGCTGGGATACACCTTCGCATACTTATAAAATGAGAGTGGATCTAAACTACTGCCTGGCAATATTAACCAATGAGAGAGTTATCAAGCGGTGGGATACTTAGTCGCCCGTACGTATTGAGTGACTACAATAGGAAGGTCTAGGCGATGTTGATAAGAGGTGTTTTGTGTATTATATATTCTGTTTCCTGTTAAGTATATAACATTGTAAGAAATCTTTGTCAAGTCAGATCTGAAATAAGGTCCATGGTCATGATATCAGTCGTAACATTCATACTCCTATCCTCGAGCCAATAAAGAACACTCGCTAGGTCAAGAAGTCGACGGCGACAATCGGCTTTTGATCCATCTTTGAGCCTTTGTATCATATCCAATCAACTTAGGATCAACATGCAGACTCTTAAGCATGAACTCCATCGTGAACTCCTAATAACAATGTCAGCACACAAATTCTACCCAAACCACAGTAATATCACAACACCTACCTCATCCTGACTCTCCTCCTCGCCATTATTCTGGTCCAATAGACGGCCAGAATCCCCAGCACCGTAGTCGTCGACGTCTTCATCTTCCTCATCAGCATGCCCCCGCTCATGACTCTCCTCATCAAATCCCCACCGACTCGCATCACGCTTCGACTGCTGTTTCCAAACCGCCATCCCTCCCATGCGATGAACCCTTTCCTTGGCACCGACAAATACTTCATCTGCTGCGTCTTGACTGGCGAGCCGCCATTTGGTGATGAGAGTTGGAATCTCAATGTATTTGGGATTCGTCTCAAGGTTGAGGGCTTGAGTTGCTATTTCGAGTTTGGTTGTGAGTGCGTCGACCTTTGATTTGATCTCCTGGTGCTGCTTTTGTAGTTCTAGGATTTCTGGGTCGGAGGTTTGGAATGATTGTGAGGGGAACGGGGAAAATGGCTGTAACATGCGTTTGCGCTTGGGAGGTACTGGAGTTGTTGTCGGATTTGGTGGATTTGATATTGACTTGGATTCTATAGGGGTGGTAGGAGTCGCTGGGGTTTGTGTCTCCTCGAAAGCTCTGGGTGCAACAGACTTAGATGGCGTGTCGTCTGTGTTTGTTGGTGCAGGTCTGCGTAGCGGGGACTTGAACGGTTTTGAGAGAGCCGTCGCTGCATCAGTGCGACGACGTTTACTAGATGACTTGTCCATAGCGTATCAATTGGATACAGACTTCAAAACTTCGATCTGCTTAAACAAGAGAACGAGACACAAAAAAGTTGGGGAAGCCAAGTGAAATGCGGAGATGCGATGGTCTTATCGATAAGCAGTGGAATTTATCTACAAAAAAATGGTCACGCTGAAATGCATAAACTAGTCTCTCCTCAATGACCAACTCCTCCTGCCACCCATTGCCCGAAATCAGGGTCACCAGGCTGAGGGAAAAATCCACGGTCGTTGGCGTTCCCATTTCCATTCTGGGGATCAGCATTGGCATTGGCATTGGCGTTCTGATTCTGTCGATTGCGTTGTTGTTGCTGTTGACGGAAATAAACCAAAACCAACAGCGCAGCAGCCAATCCGACAATGAGGAGGCCTTCGAGCATTCCCTCGTCAATATCGAGGTCCAGGTCGTCGTAGTAGCCATCCTCGTGGCCTTCAGATTCTAAGCCACGATATTCATCATCGTCTCCCCGTTGTTGTTCGTAAAGGTCTTCGTAATAGCCCTCCTCATCGTTCTCGATGAAAGCTTTGACCCATTCCTTGAATGTACGACGGGGCTTCGAGTCTATGAGTAAACGTGAGTAAGAAGCTACAAAGGCACGATTTATTTCACGGGTAAGTGGGAAAGAGCAGCTTACCTTCCTCCTCGTGGATGGGATTGATATTTCCGTTGGTGATCCGATTCCAGTATCCCCGAATTCGAAGTTTGATCAAGCTGAGCTTCACTGGCAGATACGCTTCAGGGCTAAGGTCAAGAGCCAAGTCATAATACCGCTTGGCCATGTGGAAATCTTGATCTACAGCCACGCCGTTCTCGTGCATCCAGCCCAGATTCCAGTAGCCTTGTGCACTGTGGTGGGCTTCAGCAGCATTGTGGTAGCAGGTTGAGGCCTTGTTAGCGTCAACAGGTGTACCCGTGCCAGACAGGTAGTAGTCCCCCATCTTGACCAAGGAGTCGATGTTAGCTTGCTTTGAAGAGCGAGTCCAGTAAATCAACGCTAGTCGCGCATTGCGCATCAAGGAGGACCGAGCCTTCTCGGCCCATGGAAGAATGGAACTGAGCGAGAGCACAGAGCGATGCTCATCAAGCAAATAAGCCACATTTGCCTGTGCGTTCTCATAGCCCTGCTCTGCTGCCATCATCGATGGGATGAGAGCGCTCTCCTTGTCGCCAGATTCGTAAGCAGCGTTTGCTTCAACAAAGGCTGAGTGGACGATCTCTGCTTTTTCGGCAACCATTTTGTAGTAGGCCGCGGCCACGCCACAGTGCCGCTGTCGGCCAATACCGAAGTTGGCCATTTCCGCTAGGTAATAGTATGCCTCCATCCACCCCCAGCGGGCAGCAAGCTCGAAGTAACGTGTTGCGGTTGCCACGTCTCCTTGATCCAAGAACAGAGCACCCAATCGTGATTCTGACGCTGGGGAATCTTGCTCTGCCGCTGCTTTGAAGTAGTGGGATGCCTTGAAGCCATCCTGAGGAACCCCATAGCCCTTGAGATACATCAGACCAATCCAATGCTGGCACAGAGAGTCCCCGTTCGCAATACCCCGTCGGAACCATGTGAGGGCAGTTGGGTAGTGTTGCTCAACCCCCTCTCCGCGAAGGTACATCAGACCAATATGTCCTGCGGCCTTGGACGCCAGCTTATCGAGCCCTGCGGGGGGATTTGAGTTGACGGAGCCATCCTTGTTCCAATATTTCTTGGTAACAACCTTGAAATACCGCATAGCCCGCCGGAAATTCCGTGGCAAGCCCCGGGCGCCCTCGAAATTCATCTTACCGAGGGTGTATGTAGCCTTCAACTCACCCTTCCGGGACATAAGATCTAAGTACTCCAGGATATCTTCCACGCTAGCCTCAGGAGTGGCATTGGCAGCGTCCCGCGCATTTTGACCGGAGCTCGATACACTGGCTCCTGGACCGTAGACACCTCCTTCTTCATCTGCCCAACGATAAGATTCTCGAACCAAAGCCCTACCACCCGGAGGTCCTGAGCGATAGTATTCGATCGCCTTGTCCGCCACCTTCTTGTAGTAATGGATCGCGTGATCACAATCCTTCGGTGTTCCAATGCCAGTGTGGTAGCGATACGCAAGTGTCATCTCCGAGCGGATGTTCCCTGCTTCCGCTGCAAACTCATGGTACATCAGGGCCTTTGCTTGGTCTGGTTCGACCGCACCGCCGATGCCCGTCGCATACATGAAGCCGACCATGTTCTGCGCTGTGTTGTTTCCATCCAGCCATGCCAGGTCATGGTACCAGCGGAAGGCCTCTTTGAAGTCGCGGGGATGGGAGAAGTTGCCATAGAAGTTCATCTCTGCTAACAGGAACATCGCATCCGGGTCTCGGTCTTCGTCTGCAGCTGCTCTCAGCTCCTCCACTGCTCCTGCGAGATGTTTGTTCAGTTTCCGCTCGGGTTTTTCGGTTGAAGGGCCATTCAAGAATAGCAGTCGGACCGTTTGGCGGCCATAGTGTACGGCAGTCCCTAGTAATCCTCTCGACTTGTCGGATTGAAGGACTGGCTTCTTGATTGTGCGGAGGGTATTCCAGGCATTCTCAACTCGTTCTATTATGAGACGATAAACTCGATCAGTATCAAGGCTCGGTCGATAAGGCGCGAGGCACGGGAGCGGTCTCTACTCACGAGTTATGGGTCGCGGTTCTGCTTCCCCTGTCTGGAACGTAAATTCGTGATCTGCATCGTGGTCGATTGCCCCAGACGCTGTTTGGTCAGTGAGCGGCTGACCAGGCCCAGCTGCGCATGTCTGCAATAGCACTGTAAAGGGGTGTCAGCTTCCATTATGGTCCTGCAGGTGCGGGCAACTCTTACGCAGGGCCGAGAGAAAGTGTGAAAGCGGCGTCCTCATAATGCCTACGAAATACTGGTGTAATGTCGGAGTGTGAAGCACATTGCGACTCTCAGAGCAATGTGAATCACAAAAGCGACAGAGCTGGGGATCGTGATATGATGTAGTTCCAGAGTACGGGCCACTTGGCTTGACGGAGCTTCATTTTGCCGAGGGCCAATCACTACATCGTACCTGCGTGCAATGTATGCTTTTTACTTAACACACATACTTTCCAAGGTTCAATATATGTATATGGTGCATCCATGTTCCAAGGTCCTTCTTGTCTATCCCATTTGACATGTTTATCAATTTGTACATATTGTTAGGACAAAAGCCTTCCATAACCTAGGCTTCTCTATAGGCCATCGATAGAAGCGGTGAGAATCTATAAGCTGGGAAAGCCTCAAAATCCAGAGATCTGGGCTTACATATTTTCTTCTATACGAGTTACAGGGAAAAGATTGGAAATGTCATAAACATTGTTGGAATCTACTCGTCCCCTCTGGAGGGTGTGTACAAAACAGAAAGCAGCAGTCAAAATACATCCCCGGTGCGCTTTCCATGCAATAAAAACGATTTGGGCAGTTCCCCAATGGCAATCAAAGTCCGCACTCCTATCTCACAGCATCCGTGGACTGTGTCCTCGATTCTGATCGAAGTATGTGCGGTCCTCGCATTCACAAAGGGGGAATAGTGCGCCGGGAAAAGCAAAGCAATCTCAAAACGATGGCGGCTGAGACCAAACTGGCACGTGTTGTTGGTTAATTGGTTTAAAAAAAAAAGACTAAACAGATACAATGAATGGGAGACAATCCCCGATATCGTGAAAAAAAAATTATCAATCATTTCCGAGATGTGTAGCGCGAAAAGATCTTTTTTGTTTAGTGGTTGAGGTTCAAGTTGATGATGGTACAGGTGTGAAACACGAGCCTGAGACAGGCAAGTCATCTTCGTACCATGTTCACTGGCGTGGCGACGTAGGGCTGTACGCCGGGGATGTCGGGCTGTACGCCGGAGAAGTAGGCGACGTCGGGGAACCAGAGAAATTCGGAGAAGTCGGCGAGTATGACTGCGGGCTCGTAGGAGACCAACCAGGTGAAGTTGGTGTGTACTTGGGAGAGGTGGGAGAGGTTGGAGACAGGTGCCGAGCACCACCAATCGCAGGACTGGTGGGGCTGTAGCTCGGCGAAGTCGGACTGAACGCAGGCGAGGCCGGACTAAAGCTGGGGGAAGTCGGGCTGTAGTTAGGTGACGTCGGCGAGAACCCAGGTGAAGTTGGAGAGTATGAAGGAGAGGTGGGTGACGCTTGGCCATACGCGGGCGAGGTCGGCGAGTAGGCCGGAGACGTGGGTTGGAACGTTGGGCTGGAAGGCGAGAAGCCAGGAGAGGTCATCATCCGCGGGCTTGTCATGCCGATGCCAGGAGATGTCGGTGAATAGCTTGAAGACGGAGAGTATCCAGGAGATGTCGGGCTAGTATTGAAGGGGCTGGTTGGAGAGTAGCCACCGGGGCTGCGAGCCGCGGGACTGAACCCACCTCCAAAGGTAGCGGTAGACTGATACTCGGTGAGACCTCCAGTGGGCTCCTGGCCAATCTGGTGCATAGGCGAGAACGTCGAATGGGGGTCGCTACTGGCCATGTACGGGGAGCTGGCCATAGGAGAACCAGTGTCATACTGGGTGGCAGCACCGTCGGAAATGATGGCATCCTTCGCGCCGACTGCGCCCATAAGGCCGTAGCGTGCATTATTGGACACAACGGTGTTGAGCAAGCTCTGGTCCAGGTAGACGTCGAACTCACCCGTTCCGGCGGGCGCCATCTGTCCAAGGATCAAATTTTCCGACACACCGCGACAATCGTCGAGCTCTCCGAACGCAGCAGCCTCGAGCAGAATTTCAACTGTCTCTTCGAACGAACAACGCATTAGGGCACCATTGTCGGCACGATTGATACCATGACGAGTAACAGGAGTCAGATAACCACGAACAGTCATGACATCGACCAGCAGAGCCAAGTGACGGTGATTAACGTAAGAACCGTCGAATGCAAGCACCAGTGTCAATTCACGAAGAACGGCTGTGCGGGCAGCCTCAATGCCGAAGACTTCGAAAATCTCAATAAACTGATTAGAGTAGGTGCGTGAAGCGTCGACACCAGGAATAGTAAGCACGGCAGCCAGAGAAGATCCACTGGTTTCCAGAACCCATTCCTTGCAAAGAGGATCAGACTTGCTGGTGTGGAGCGTACCATCCTCGATGACTCGGACCTTGCTCTTCTCGTTGATGAAAGCACGGTCGACGCCGGGAACACCACGAAGGGTCAAAGTGTCCAGCAGGTGCTGCTCAAGCTTCTTCAAGGTAACGTCGTACTCAACATCTTCGTCATCGTCATCCTTGTAGTCTTGGACCTGACGGATACGAATAACCTGCTCGTCGGCGTTGTTATCACTGAAGATAACTGCAATATCACGAGGATATGCCTGCTTGATCCTGGTAGCAACATCCTGCACCGTGAGACCCTTGTCAAGAAGAGAGCGGCGACTGAGGACGATACGGAGCAACCACTTCGACTGCTGAGATGCGTCGTCTGCATTGTCTTCAGGAATGATGAAGTATGACTCCACCATATCTCTATCATTCTCGATGACAGTGGACTGAATATCGGGATCATAGTAAATCTCCGTCGACTCCGTCACAGACCGCAGACTAGTGTGCTCCACAAGACTTCGAAGGAGTTTAGCACCCTCCTTATCGTGGGTCATCATGCCTTCTTGGTACACAGTCATCGACGGCGTCTTAATATTCGTGGCAACGTTGAGAATTTCCTTGAGACGTGGAACACCAAGCGTGACGTTCTTGGATGACACACCAGCAAAGTGGAAGGTGTTCAGTGTCATTTGAGTCGCGGGCTCACCAATAGACTGGGCCGCAAGAACGCCGACCATTTCACCAGGGTTGGCTGCGGCACGGGCGAAACGACTTTCAATAGCACCCAAAACGTGCTGGAATGCTAGCTTGTTGAGCGAGTAGTCTGTAACAAGCCGGCGGAAAGCGAGACGACTGCGCAGTTGCGCCTTGAACAGCAAAGTCGCGTTAACCTGAGCCTCCTGTGAAATGGGATCGTTACCACGAACGATCACCAAACGATCCAAGAGCTGCTGAACTTGAGGAATGACCTCAGCAGGATGCAAATCACTGATTGTGCCCTCGCGAATACGGAACGTGGTTCGGGCCATTTCGAGGATACGCTGGATGTTAATGGGAAGCTGCATCATCTCCTCGTCCTCCTTGACTACAGTGCGCAGGAAGTCACGGTCTTTCAGAATGGCCTCCCATTCTTCATCAAAGTATCTCTGTACCTCGATGTCGCCGGCAATTTCGTTGGCTTGTTCCAAAATCTCTGGGCCGAGAGTTCGCTCGGGATCCATTACATCAACACGGAATCGCTCCCTGAGCTTCGCATCGGAACACTTGATGTGATCGACACGCTGGTTCTCGATGTGGGCACCGTCGAGACCATCCTCTCCATAGATGAACTGAATGATATCTCCAAGGGAGTTGCGCACAGTGCCATCATATTTGACCATGACTTCCTCGAGGGCCTTAACCAGCTTACGCTGGATGTAACCAGTTTCGGCAGTCTTGACAGCGGTATCAATCAGACCTTCACGACCAGCCATGGCGTGGAAGAAGAACTCAGTAGGAGTCAATCCACGGAGGTATGAGTTCTCGACGAATCCACGGGACTCGGGAGAATAATCATCCTTGGTGAAGTGAGGAAGGGTGCGATACTTGAAACCGAACGGAATACGCTTGCCTTCCACGGACTGTTGTCCGACAAGGGCAGTCATCTGCGAAATATTGATTGCGGAACCCTTAGAACCGGACCGCGCCATTTGAATGGCATTGTTCAGATCCTTGAGACTCTTTTCTGTGGCATCACCGGCTTCATCACGGGCATTGTTCAAAGCACGAGAGACCTTGCTCTCGAAGGTCTCACGCACATTCATACCAGGAAGGGCCTCCAATGTGTTCTCGGTGGCACTAGCCGTAATCTCCTCGACTTCCTGTTTTCTGTTACGAACGGCCTCCTCGATCTTGTTGATAGTATGTTGATCAGGAATGGTGTCACCGATACCAATACTGAAACCGTTGTGCAGCAACCAGTACCCAACAATGGTTTGAGCACCACTGAAGAATTTGACACAAGTGTCAGGGCCGTACTCGTTGAAGATGGTGTGAATGACACCACCACCACTGGCACCGACCGTCTTCTTGGAAAGCATACCATACATCAGCTGTCCGCCGTGAATCAAGAGGCCTCCATCGCTGAGAGGACTGAACTTCTCAGCCAAAGGCGAGCCGTCCTTGTCAACACGCAGAAGGTTGAGACCTGAGGGGAAAGCCATACTGATCATCTGCTTTCCAGTCCAACGGGGGCGGGGCTTAATAATTGCGGGAGGTGGAATGGCACCATCCCAGTCAGGGACCCACAGCATGAGGTTCATGACTTGGTCCTTGGTGAGGAAGGTGTCACGACGGCAAATCTTATAGATACCGCAGAGGGTATCCTGCACAATACCCATCAGAGGACCGTTACGCTGCGGAGAAACAATGTTCTTCGGGACCAAAGTGAGCTCAGCAAGCTCAGCGCGCGCCTCTTCACCCTGGGGGACGTGCAAGTTCATCTCATCACCATCGAAATCAGCGTTGTAGGGACTGGTAACAGACAAGTTCATGCGGAATGTGGAGAAGGGCATAACGCGGACGCGGTGACCCATCATGGATTCCTTGTGCAAAGACGGCTGACGGTTGAACAGAATATAATCGCCGTTATCAAGATGGCGCTCGACCTTCCAACCATACAGCAGTTGCTGGGCACCCGCACGCTTAGCGTGGCGAAGATCAATGCGTTCACCGTTGTCACGAACAATATACCGCGCACCAGGGTGAATGTTAGGTCCGTTTGCAACCAATTTCTGGAGCTTCTCAATATTGTATGGCGTGACAACTTCCGGGTAGGTGAGAATACGAGCAGTTGAGTACGGGACACCAACTTCGTCCAGCCTCAAGTTGGGGTCACCTGTGATAACGGTACGAGCGGAGAAGTCGACACGCTTTCCCATCAAGTTCTGACGCAAACGACCCTCTTTACCCTTCAAACGACTGCGAAGAGCCTTCACAGGGCGGTTTCCCTTTTGCATCGCCGTGGGTTGACCAGCAATGTCATTGTCCATGTAAGTGGCAATGTGGTACTGAAGGAGAGATTCGAATTCACGAATGACGTGCTCGGGTGCTCCCTCCTGCTCACATCGTTGAACATTTTGGTTCGCACGGACAATTTCCGCGAGCTTATAAGTCAAATCATCCTCACCGCGAGCGCCACTTGTGGCTCCCATCACAACACTAGGGCGGACGGTCGGGGGAGGGACGGGCAAGACAGTCAGAATCATCCACTCGGGACGAGCATAGTCATTGCTAAGACCCATGATGCGCACATCTTCCACGGAGATGTTTCGGAAGATGTTCAAGGCCATTGTGGGAGTGATGACTTTCTTCTCCGGTTGAGCCATCTCATCCTCCATCATAGCCTTGCTAGGTTTCCAAGTTCCAACCAAACAGATTCCTTCCTTCCGTACTGTGGGCTGGGCGTTACCGCAGCCGCCATGGGAGCGGCCCTTCTGGGAGTCCTTCGAAAATTCCTCATCATCAGCAGGCGCGTCGGCTTCACATACCAGAACATCCTTGGAGAGTCGCCAGATAGAATCAAAACGCCTCTTGGGGTCACGGAAACGGAGGGCTTCTGTAAACTTCGAATCGGCCTGGTATCGATGTCAGCAAAAACCATTCAAGATTTGCCATCCCAGTAGGGATGACTAACCGTGTTGGCCTTGATCTTTCCACAGTTGTGGCAAACTGTCTCCAAAAGCTTCTTGATTTTAGTCAAAAAACCTAGAGTAGGGCCAAGAGTCAGCATGAGCAGAAAAGACGAAAGGAGTAAACTGAGGCAAATATGTTACGCACCAATATGGAACACTGGAGACGCGAGCTCAATGTGACCAAAATGTCCAGGGCATTCCTTCGGACCCTCTTCGCAAGTCTCACAGTTGTATTGGCGGTCAATTGTACCCAGGCGAGGGTCATTGATACCCTTAGTCCGAGGCCGTTGACGTTGGTCATCCTATTGGTCACTTAGCAATCAACTCATCGAGGCGCATAGGAAGGGGAAACCTCATCCAAAAATGATGCATCCACCAACAAAAAAAAAATAATAGTTACTCACCATTGTTTCGGGGTATTCAATATGGACCACACTCATGCGCTTGATCTCTTCGGGGGCGAAGAGACCGAACTGAATTTCCTTGATGGTGCGCAAAGGCGCCTTTGAATAAGGGAAAAACACGTTAGACATGATGGCGAGGTTGTGGTGACGAAAAATGAGGATGAAAAAAAAGGCGGAGATGACCGATCACGTAGGCGTGTCGTAGAGCCGGTAGAAACGACGAAGCTCGGCTCGTAAATGTCGCGAAAAAGCAAGTGATAGACTCGCTGATAAGCTAAAAGTCAGATTTACACGTAGCGACGATGAAAAGAAGGTGGTGTGGAAGCAGCTGGCCGGCTGAGGCCTTGGGCAGCCCTTGCCACGAGGGCGCCGGCGACCTAGAGGTCCCGAACGTCACGAAGAAGAAAAGAAGGAGAAAAGGAGCGCGGCAAAGAAGATGGTCTTCGCGGTATGTTGAAGAAGTATCGCGATGAGAAGGCGCGATCCTCCTATGTTGTGGAGGCGGTGGGTGGATGGCGTGTCGGGGAGATGAAAGGGTGATGTTCTGAGGTTGCCTCACTGTGATGGGGCTTGAGTTTTCCCTGCACGATGGTTGCCGTCTAAACGGGGCCTCACCGCTTTGGCAAAACTGTGGGTACCTTCCCCAAAGTGCAGAAAACGGCAGATTAAATGTGCCTTTCACTATGGGAGCTCAAAGCGGTGAGAGTTGAAGCCATCAATATTGGGCATCGACATGGGTTTGTTTTAGATGGGCTTTTGTCACCGCCCCAGCATCTTCCAGATTCTATGGATATCGACACCGGCAGAAGGAACCAAGATTATTATCACCACGGAGAATTTACCTTAACCGTTTCACTCAATCTGAATTTCACACTGGATGCTTGAACACCAGTTATCATCCTGGCCTATCTGAGAGGCTGAGGATTCACCCAGAATTCAATTATCCACATTCATCTATATGCACCTAGCGCAATGAATCTCTCACTTATCGATCCGTTTGTCCTGGCGCAGGAATACCCAGATACTCTGACTGAGAAGCTGAGTATGTATCACCCGCACTTACTAACAATGAAGAATACTGACCGAGTCAACGCAACATAGGCAGCGGCCATGCGACATGTTTAAGCTTCAACCACAAAGGCGACTACCTTGCCTCCGGACGAGTTCGTGAGCCCAATACCAGACAATACATATATGCATATAATGGCCGGAAGACTAAGAAATGCTCTAGGTGGACGGCACAGTGGTAATCTTCGACATTGAGACCAACGGCGTGGCGCGCAAATTGCAAGGTCACACGCGACAGATCCAGTCTCTGAGGTACAATTTCCCCATATTAAACACACCGATCTATATTGAACTACAAGATGCTAAACACCTATCCAGCTGGTCTCGCGATGGCCGCTACCTTCTCACCTCCTCCCAAGACTGGAAATGCATCCTCTGGGATCTCAAAGACGGCTCACGAATCCGTACAGTCCGATTCGAGGCGCCAGTATACATCGCCGAGCTACACCCATTCAACCAGTACAGCTACCACAACTCCCCCAATATCTGTCAAGCCATATCAACTAACCCCTTCTGTTCTCCAGCCTCCTCTTCGTCGCCTCCCTCTTCGAAGACCAACCAGTACTGGTAGACGTCTCCGGCACCAAACCAATCAAACGAATCCTCCCCTCCGCCCCCCTCAGACCACAAGCCCCAAACGGCGAAGAAGTTGACCCAACCATAGCCGCAAAACAAGCAGCGCAAGACGCCAAGCACTCGACATGCGTAACCATCTTCACAGCCTTCGGCAACCACATAATCGCCGGCACCTCAAAAGGCTGGATCAACATAATCGAAACCCAAACCTGCACCACAATCCACTCAATGCGCCTCTGCAACGGGGTCGTAATCCTCCTCCGACTCGCCAGCAACGGACGCGACCTCCTAGTCAACAGCTCAGACCGAGTAATCCGCACAGTGCTAATGCCAGACCTATCACAGCTGGGAATCGACCTAGAACCATCGGCGATAAAACTACACGTGGAGCACAAGTTCCAAGACGTGGTCAACCGACTCAGCTGGAACCACGTGACATTCTCATCGACAGGCGAGTTCGTCACCGCAACAACATTCATGAACCCGGATATATACGTGTGGGAACGCAGCCATGGGTCGCTGGTTAAAATCCTGGAAGGGCCGCGTGAAGAACTCGGCGTTGTCGAGTGGCACCCCAGCAGACCGATGGTTGTGGCGTGCGGACTAGAGACTGGGTGCATCTACACGTGGTCGATCGTATCGCCGCAGAAATGGTCGGCGCTGGCGCCAGATTTCGGCGAGGTTGAAGAGAATGTTGAGTACATGGAGGCGGAGGATGAGTTTGATGTTCACCCTGCTGAGCAGGTGCATCAGCGACGTTTAGATCAGGAAGATGAGGAGCCGGATGCTGTGACGCTTGATTTGGTGAAGGGGGATGGGGATGCTGATGGGGTTGAGCCGTTTAATCTCCCTGTATTGCTGGATATTGAGGACAGTGATTCTGGTGAGGATGTTGTTGCTGTTGGGCCGGGGACTATGCGGCGGAGGACGCCTGGGGCTGGAAGAGAGGGTGTCAATGGGGATGCGGAGAAGCCTGCGACTAATGGAGCTTCGAGGGGCGCTACTAGGAGTCGGCGGCGCTAGTATACTGGTCTTTCTTTCTTGTGTCTTGCCT
This sequence comes from Penicillium expansum, assembly GCF_000769745.1. NCBI lineage: Eukaryota > Fungi > Ascomycota > Eurotiomycetes > Eurotiales > Aspergillaceae > Penicillium > Penicillium expansum. Next base: position 118,424 of record NW_015971335.1, read on the forward strand.
TTTTTACCTCCTGCATCTCCGTTGTTGGAGTGGTGTACTAGCATATCTTGCATAGTGGCGTTCATCTTTAGGGCGGGGATGATTTATCTACAATCTGGCGTTGGGAGGAAAAACTTCTGGATTTGTTAGTGTTCTGCTGTAGCCAATGAATGTTTGATTATTCGAATCGTCCATGGGGTACTATATTCAATAGGGCTACATCTATATATCTTTCTCGCCTTCTTTGTAGATGATTGCAAGATCCAATGAAACCTGCTATCAGGACAGTATTGACAATATGATAAAGGGAATCAATAGCTATTATAGTATTGAACTGGACTTGTTAGTCCATCTCAGCAAATGCATTAACCTTGGAAGGCAATGCAGGTTACCATCAGAAATGAGGAAGATATAAGAAATAGGAATACAAAGAGCAAAAGTTAATTCCAAAGAGACATATCGACTCGTCATTCGGGTAGCAAATGGAAGTGTCAGAAACTATAGGAAGGTAATCTGGGTATATATCACAAGCCGAAAGGATTTGAGGTCCTTGGCTGAAAGCCCAAAACGCCACAAATGCAAAGTCCAGCATGCAGAAGAAGAAACAAAGAAAAAGAAAGGATTTAGTAGCGTAAGAGGGTAAAAAAAGAAAATTTCATGACCCGAGTGAGCCGTGGGCGCATAGAAAGAAGCACATTGAAAGAACATACACATCGTGTCAGCCGTCAACAAATCCCCCAAACCTCCTCAAGAAGTCAATTAAACGAATTTCATGGTCCTGTTGGCTGTTGGGACCTATTAGGCCAACCTTTTTCCAGAGATGATATCTCGGTTCCCATACAGACCTGGACCTGGAACAAAACAAAATCATAAAGCTGTGCTGAAAAGCCGTTGGCTCTGGAGCAAACATCTAGTTGCGGGCACTTGCAGCGGAAGCACATTCAACGTAGCGTGGCAAGTGCACTCTGGGCCAGCCAAAGTCTGTGAGCGGCCCGGTCTATTTTGAATCCGATGATCAAGCCGGTGTGCTTTGCGGGCAATGAAGCCAACACTGTCGAGATCAGCTCTTTCAATCTGAAGGAGTTGCTCTTTAGTTGACTAACATGCCCCGCCCAAATCTGCAGATACAACTGCCATGGGGTAGCCCTGGAGGATTCACCAGCTTATTCCTCGAGAGGTTTTCGCGCTTGATAGATGTGCAGAAGGTTGTATGTTTTGATCTTTTTGTCAAAAGCTTCCTGTTTGACGTCGAATGCAATGCGGTCAATCTGCTCTCTAGACCAAGAAAGAACCCGACTGAAAGGAGCCAGACACAATGGCTGAACGCTCTCAGAGATAGCCAAATTGTACCAGCGCGCCACCTTCTGCTCGTGGGAATCGGGATGCCATGGATTCATAGGCAATCCCACGATCTGGTGGTCGATCTCGGTGAAGCCCGCTTCTTGCAAATTCCGAATCGTGTCGTTAGAGCTATGAGCCAGGGGTCGCATAGTAGCTTCAGTTGCATGCTTCAAGGTCGAGTACCAGCTAGCCATAGCGCGCCCCGGTTCACCATCTTTGTCCTCAACGCGAGGTCGGAAATCAATTTCGACCTGCTCAAACCAGGCGCCTGGCCGGAGATGTTGGAAGACTCGTCGATAGAGACTTGGCCAACTTGCGACACTACCACATCCCATCTGCATATGGATGATATCCCATGAATCCTCCCCCATGGTCCAGGGCGCCTCAAAGTCGAATGGGGCATAGAAATCGCAGTTCTTTGGGCAATTGGTCGGTTGTATTGGCGCAAGGTCAACACCAACCACGAAGGAATTTGGGAATTTGTTCGCAACCTCGATGCTCCATATACCCGTCCCACAACCCAGGTCGAGAATTCTAGATCCCGGGGGATGTGGTGCATAGATCAAGCCATCCTCGGCCCGTGCAACCGTGAACAGTTTGTGGAATATGTCGAGACGGTCCTGTTCTTCCTCGTCACACGGAAGCGGGTAGATTCCTTTCCGATAGCCATGGTACGTTCGGCCGTTCTCTTTATGATTCGGGTATTTCTCGGGTATCCTATTAGGGTAGAGGTCAGCCATTAAATTTACACAATTGAGTATGGGGTGACACACTTGCGATCGGAAATTATAATCGGAGATGATCGTGATACTTGAGATGCGTTCGACGTGTGGGATGCCTGCGTGGCCACCGACCCATTGCTAGTAAAGCGAGCGTTCCTACGAGGATCTTTATCGACCGGATCTCTGTCGATCAGCGTGTACAAGTCCATTGCGGAAGACGGTTGTCGTGATCGGACTCGATCACTCCCCGCCACGGAGTGCGAGTAGTATCTGGAGTGGCCGGCATCGCTCGCTGGGGTTGACTCGGACTTGTATCGTTTGGGCGGGGGTGGGGAATTTATGGGAGGCAGGTGTCGCATCCTGGAATCCCCGTTCGTAAACAATTTTGGCAGCGATGTGCGGTCAGGCGCGGGAAAGGACCCAGAAGACTCTCTGTAGGACATTGTGTTGATATCAGCGATCAATCAATGATCGCGCAAGATATCTGAGGCGGTTGTGAACCAACCGATCATGCCAGTCATAAAACAAAACAAGAAAAGAGCAGATTAGCTATGAGACACTAATACACAGCGAAAGCACACGAGCAGGTGCGATGAGCTCGGGCCAAATGAGAGGTTCTGCGACAGGGCGGATCACACGGTCGGGTGAAGTTCAAGGATTCGAGAGATTCCCATGAAACATGAAACTGGCTCAAATTGCAGTTCAATGTGCTCAGCTCCAGCTCCAGCTCCAGTTCCAACTGCTCAGAAGAGCAGTCTGGGTGAAGAGGAGGTTTTTAAGGTTGTGAAGCTGCGGTTTCCTTCCCGTCGGGGCCCACGGGTAGCGGGGTGCGGGTAAAGCAGCCAGCAAAGAAAGAATGGGAATGGCACAAGGATGAGAGAAGGGAAATGAGAAAGAAGTTTAGTGCAGAATTCGGTGCAGAAGTACAGGGAAGAAAAAAAAGTATGACCCGCGCTACCGGTACTCGCTGTATCCCAAAGTTAGATATGGCGTACGTAGTACTTCCTAGGAATCAAAGTATTTGATGTTATTTTCTGTCAATGCAGGATCTGACAATTCAATTCATTATATTCCACGCGGAATAATCTTATAATGAATACATTATATGGTCCTGTATATATATGTACAAGATTTCATGCACAGGCATCCCAGAGCACCGGTTGAAGAAGCTAAACCAATTAGGACTGGTTCTTAATCCTGGTAATCTGGGTAAATTCTTTATTTTTATTTTTATATTTATTTTTTGCTTTTTATTGAATATCATTTGCATAAATATGTTTATAAAATAATTCTCCTCTTCTTTTATGATATTCTACAACCTTGAAACATATCTAACAATACCAAAATCTATGGATACTCTGTAATTCCGTAAGAGCTAGATCGACGTGGACCAAAAGGTCGACCCACGCCCTAGCGGGATGCGGACCGTCTGGGCCTCTCGTTTCCAGGGATTCCACTCGCTGAGGGCCCAACGGAGTGGTAAAGTCAAGGTAACCTCGGGTGAGCGTGGCGCTTTCACTGTCTGCCTTGGGTACGGAGTAGTGGGTGTGTGTATACTCCATATAATATTAATATATGTATATATATCTCTCTCTATCTGACTGTATCACCTAGGGAATGTGTATGTACTCCGACTGTCACACAAACACTCTGCATTCTGCTCTAAAAATAATAAAATAAAAGACTTACAACATAAGTACCCTACAATTTGTAGTATGCACCGATAAATCTCCCCCTCACCGCAACCCAAGGCGCTGGGTCCGTGGGTGTGACATTCGGGCGAATCAAGTACGATACCACACCTTGGCTAACACCTTAGCTGCATTTTAGCCCTGGTAATCATTTAGCGCGGAATTATTTTGTGATATGTAAGAATGACCCTAAGACCATCGCGCTGGGTCATGACTCGTGTCAAATCCTTCACATTTTGTTTCTCATCTATATGCCTTACTCCCGTATAACTACCTAGGTACTCCGTATATCATGCATTATACATGTCAACATTCCCCAAGCCCAATAATGGTCCACGGTCTTTCCCCATAGGGGCATTTGGCTTCCCAGAAGACTGCCCGTTCCACCCTAACCCGGGCGCTGATTCACATTACTAATATTACTAATAAAATATATCCGGCTCCGGGGGGGATTGTTGGGGATCTACTCCGTACTAGTCCTCTTTACGTATACAAAGAAAACATGGTCAAATCCCGAGCTCGGTGTCTCCTTGCATGTTACATACCCTGTACTCCATACAGACTACGATAATAAATATTTCAAGCGATGATTCAGCGCTTGCTGCGCTGATCCCCGATCTTTCCAGCCACTGATTCATTGAAGGATATTGATCTCAAACCTCCTCAGCCTTGGTGCTGACAGCTCATGGGATTGGGTTTATTAGGAGTGCATGGTGCATTATTTGGCGGGGACCAACATCTAGCATACGGAGTACGGAGTACATTGTACATATTTCCCCCCCTTATTCTCGGGATTCCCTTTTCGCTTTCAAAGTCTTATGATAAGCCAAAGAAGTCTTTTGTATTCTGTTACTATATTATATATATGTATACTAGTTAAGTAAACAACTTGTATTCCCTACAAAGTAGTGAATTATAAGACTACAGGATGTCTACATTGTACGCGGAAGCCAGCCCCACGTCCCGCCAGGAAATTTTCCCTGGCCGAACTCCGAACCTCACCATCCAAAGGAATTGATTAATTGCGACGCCAATAATACATCAAACTCAAATATCATTACGGAGTACACAACACGCACTCGGAAACATTGATCACCAACTCGGAAACATTAATCGCTACCCCTCGCATCAGCCACAGCGGGATCACCCCAGAGATCAACATCTCTATATCAAATTCAAAAGCGAAAGCGAAATCCAGCCACAGCAGGCAACGGGATTATCAGCTCCCCCAAATTCCACAATGCACACACTCAAAGCAGTGGCCTCATCGACTCTGTCGCTGCCGGCGGATAATTACATCTACTCGATCGTCCCATCGGCGCCGGGGACATTCGCCGCCATCTCATCAGATGATTCGCTGCGCGTCTTTGACGCCGCCGATCTCGATCGTGGGTCTGTGATCTCTAGCGCTACTCACAATGGCGGTGTTACCGCGCTGCGCAGCTTCGCCATGGGCGAGTCGCACCTCTTGGCTACGGGTGGCCGTGATGGTAAGGTGAAGGTTTGGGATGTTCGGGCTGGGAATGGGAGTCCGGTTGTGGAGATGGAAACGGGTGAGTTTGTTTTGATTAAGCTTTTTTTTTAATGTTTTCTTTTTTGGTTTTATACATCTATTGCCTGTTTGGGTTGTTTTCGGGAACCTGCTTGGTCAAGTGCATTTTGTGTTTAGCTGCTGCATTTCCGCTGGCCTGTTACTGGTTTTCGGGGAATTTATCGGCACTCAGATTCAAGGATGGTCCTGGCCTGGTTGCGGGTTTTGTTGCTTTCTTATCAAATGCATATTTGCTAATTCATTGTCTATGTGTCTAGTGAAAAATTCGCCTGTTCTATCTGTGGCCTGTAACCCGGAGACGAACACTATTGTTGCAGGAACGGAGCTTGTCTCTTCACAGGCGGTTGTTGCATTCTGGTAGGTTTCATCTTATACTTCGGTTTTGATTTGAACGCTAGGCCCAGCATTATCATTCGATAATTGTACCGGGACCTGTCTTCCAACCCTAAGACAAAAACAGCCATACTCTATCATCAGAACAGAATCACACTAACCAACAAACAGGGATATCCGCTCCCCCCAAGAATTCCGCCTCCAATATGTTGAGAGCCACAACGACGATATCACCGAGGTAAGTGCACCTCCATTCTAAGCCCGTCGCCCCCAACATCCCCCACCACCATCCAATGCAATGCCCACATGCAGAACCAGCCAGACTAACCATTACATCGGCAACTTGCCTGTTACCGGTGGTACACAGCTCCAATATCACCCGACGCGCAGCAACATCTTACTCTCCGGCAGCACGGACGGACTAGTAAACATATACGATACGACCGTAACAGATGAAGACGAAGCCCTGGTTCAAGTAATCAACCACGGCTCCGTACATCATGCCGGATTCCTATCGGAGCGCACCATCTTCGCCCTGAGCCACGACGAGCACTTCTCCGTGTACCCAGCCACAGACCCGGACGATGCCTCGCAGGAGCCTGAGCCCGTGCATTTCGGTGACGTGCGCGACCCGCTGGGCTGTGAGTATGTTGCGCAGCTATGTGTCGGTACACAGGGGCCGTATATCGCCGCTGGGAATAAGATGTATGTTTCTTGTCTTGTTTGTGTTTTTTTTTTATGTATTCGGTACTCGGAAGAACAAGTCATGACATGCACACATGCTGTTGTGCTTGTATTTTTCCTGGGTTCTTGGGCTGGGCTCGTGGGTGTTTACTAACTAATGTCTTGCAGTGACAACCGTCTCGATCTTGTCCCACTTGTTTCCAGTCCGTCATGGAAGCTAGACCGGGATAATCTGTGGCGCTTGCCCCGTGCTCATTGCGAGGAGGTTGTGCGCTCAGTGTATTTGGATGAACAGGTACGTTTTCCGGGGGGGTGTTTTCATTATTTATAGCCCTCGCTAATCTAATTTCCTCAATCAGAGTCAATCGGTATTCACATGTGGTGAGGACGGCTTCGTACGAGCATGGAGGCCTGCTGAGGAGAGTGATGCTCCAGTCCAGTCTGGGTCTGCAAAGGCTCGCCCGAAGGAGAAGAAGAAGGATAGGTTCAAGCCGTACTAGTCTGTGTGCTGTGGGCGGGTGAATGCATCTGCATCTGCTGCTGGCGGTGTCTGTTGTGTATCATTGGGTGTTTGGGGTGTGGGTAAAAATAGATAGTTCTGCACTTAGGCCATATGAGGTTATGTCGGTATTATTTGAATTGCTGTAGTTTGTAGAATTATCTGGTGGTTGTTGTTGATTTGATTGTGCCTATCTAGGTTGAAATATATTCCCGGACTATGACCTCTGTTAGGGCATAAATTTTGAATGAATACTACTTTGCGCATTACTAATTTAACCCAATTTAGATCATTCGAACCCCTTTCTCTTTCTATAACACAAAAAGCACCCCAAAGCTATTTATTTTCTAGAATTGAGAAGAGCAAATGCAAAAACAAGTAATCATGCTTGGGATCACCAGGAACCTTGTTGGATTGAAATAACCACGTGACCAGTGGGCGGAAATCATAATCTTATCTCCAACATTTTTTCTGTATCAAAACTTTTCTTGCCTAAGGGACCAACTCCCTCAAATCCTCTCTCCTTCAATTCCAAAACACGCATACCCAAGTCTTAACCGAAACAACCAAGACTTGAAAAATACAAACCCCATTGCCCACAAAACCCTCCACTCCAAGGGCAAACACACAACCAACCACAAAATGGACGCCCAAGCCTACTTAATTAAGCACGGCTGGTCAGGCCCCGGCAACCCTCTGAACCCAAACAAACGGCCGGGCGCACACAGCGGATTAGGCCTCACTCGACCGCTCCTCGTATCACGCAAAGCGAACAATCACGGCGTGGGCAAGAAGACAACAAAAGACCCGACGAACCAATGGTGGCTGCGCGGATTCGAAGATGCGCTGAAAGGTGTCGGTAACGACAGTTTTGAGGCTACATCTGCGCGCGAGAATAATGCGCTGACCAGCGAGCTTTATCGGCACTTTGTGAGGGGGGATGGGTTGGCTGGTACGCTTGAGGGGACGGATAAGAACAAGAAAGACGAGAGCTCGACGTCTACTTCTTCCTCCAAGTCGAAGCGCAAGTGTGAGAATGAGGATGAGGGCGATCGCAAGGCTAGGAAATTGGCCAAGGCTGCGCGGAAGGTAGAGAAGGCAGAGAGGAAGGAAGCGAGACGGGTGAAGAGGGCTGCGAAGGCCGAGAGGAAGGAGAAGAAGATTGCTGGGAAGCTTGCGAAGAAGGCTTTGAAGGAGAAGAAGCGCACTGCTTCTGAGGAGGATTATCCGACGCCTACGTCGATTGATCAGGAGTCTGATCAGACTGGCGCCGAGAGCACGGAGACAGACGAGGCTGTTGCGCGGTCAGAGAAGACGGCAAAAAAGGAAAAGAAGGAGAGCAAGAAGGCTAAGAGCATAGGAGGTGATGGGGCCGTTGAAGACTCAAAAAAGAAGTCTAAAAAGGAGAAGAAGGACAAGAAAGAGGCTAAAGCCTGATGTGTCCGTTTTGTTATAACCATTTTGATATTCGAGCGCTTTACATGCATGTCAGGACCATGTCTAAAATTCTGCATATACCAGTTTTCTCTTACGCCATCTAGAAACCAAGATACCCTTTTTGTTTGGCGAAATCATGACTTGCAACCATAGGAAATGTAAATGTCTTTTGCTTTTGTGCTGGAGCCAAGCTACGCTGGTAACTTTCCAGGATTACCCGATAGAATCCACGGTCGTTTCTCCCAGAACTCATCTTTGATGATATCGACATGGTCAATTACGACCTGTGCTTTCCGGCGCAGTTTGCGGATCTTGTCTTGCTGCGACCTTGACTGCTTAGACTCGACCACCGATGATTCTTCTTCTGTGGAAGATTTTCTAGGCTTAGGTTCCTCCAGCTCGTACTGTCGAGAGAAATGTTAGAACGAATCGAGACAAAGAAAAGCAGCATAGATATTTTGCACATACCTGGCGATAAAGAACAGTGCCCTTCTTATAGATCTCCAGTTCGTTATTGTAGTTGATTCCAAACCGCTTGAAGAGGATCTCGTTCTTGTCTGCAGACACAGTACCCTGATAACAAGTCAATTTCTTGTACTTCGAATTGGAAGAACAATATCTTACCTTTAACTCTTGCTCGGCGTCTGTGTTGCTCATTCCACCTTGCAGCACCATTGTCCAGAAGGTAGTGTTGTAGAGGTTATTGATATGACCTGATGATCTTGGGTCAGCCAGATGTGGTTCAAAACCAGGGTATTGCGAGGCCATATCTCCATGATAAAGTCACTTACAATCAACTTGTCTCCAGCTCATATAATCGCGGAGAATCCGGTTATTTGGGTAGATAACCGCACGCCCGTCAAAAGAGGGCAGATACGGTGGCAGGAGAGGTCTTTCAGGGAAGTACTCGCTCCACTTGTAAATATAGTGTGCTGTGAACGTAGAGACGATGGTGGTCACTAGTTTTCTAGATGAAATAAGTCCTGTCAATGGCTGTTCTTGCAAATTAAATAGCACGTAGAACCAAAAAGAGATACTCACCCATTGCGCCGCTCAAAAAGTTGACAGCTAGGATGGAAGACAAAACTGAGGGAGTACTATTAGTGATTGCTAGGATAGAGATGAAACGAGCTGGACATACCTGAATTCGTCACTGACTCCGTAGGCGATGCATAGGTCCGGAAGCTCTTTCATGACTTCAACTGCCGCAGCATTCATCAAATCTAGTGCCCGGCGGTCATTTGGTTTCGCGAAAGCGTAGTGGTCAGAGAGTCTATGTATGTTAGACCCTGGATACATCGATGGATGCACTGTTGAACAACAGCCATATCTTCGTGAAAGATATGCATAGAAAGACGGATATATAGATGCCGTTTTTTTTTGCATGCAGATTCCTCATGCATAGGGCACCCCCACAAGTAACGAGAGATGGAGACTCACTTGTGAAATCCTCGTCCATCAATGCGGACCACAATCCATGTATTGGGGAGCAGCACGTCCGGCTGCTCGAAGGACTTGACGTACTCAAACCTGTGTTCTTTTAGTAGCCGGATTGGATTTATGTGGAATTTTCAATGCTTACCTTGAGTTCGCCATTTTTTGATCTACTGGACTTTGATGTTAAGTGATGAATAGGTCTGGAGAATGGAAGTGTCATTTTGTGTGGGCGATTTCTGCCCGCCCGCATTTGCCCCAGTCACTCGAGGGGTTCTTGATTCTGAGGACTTGAAATAATTTGATGGATAGAAATAATACAATAATTTTCTATGAATACCACAGGCCACTACAGTATCTAGACACAACCAGGTAACTGACATGTAGAATAAAAAAAAGTCCATAAATAAAACTAGTATGTTGTTGAGATGCATATCAAAAACCCTAAGGAAGCAGGATACTTTAGAATCTAGGAAATGAAAGTGAAAGGACAGAACCAAGATGGTCTATAGATACAAGGGAGAATCATTAATTCTCAATTTCAGGAATCTCTTCATCGCCAGTCTCACTGGCTCGCTCGCTAGTCTCGCTGGCCTTGTCGGACTTGCGAGACTTACGTGAAAAGAATCCCAGGCTGCTGCGGGTTGAGCGGTCGGCGGATGTCACACTGGAGACAGTGCTATCGACGCTTTTGCCGAGCTGTGCTTCGCTGGCCGCGTCCTCGTCAATATCACCTTGCGAGGATTCACCTTTCTTAGAGAAAAGTCCCGAGCGATCCTTCCATGAGCTGAACTTGCTAGAACTACCCTTGCGCGTGATCTTGCGAATGAATGACTCCTTCGAGGCATTGTCTAAGGAAGTCCCAGATGGCATGCGCTCCAACGATTCATAAGAATCGCCAGTGAAAAGGGACAGGGAGCGAGATGTGCGAGACTCCGAAGGAGATCCATCGTACTCGTGGATATCAAATGGACTATCGGGATCATTGCCCTTGTCTGTGTCTACTTCCGACTTCTCTCCCGTAAGAACCGCCGTAAACGCCGGAGCAGCGGGATTCAACTTTGGGGTCAGCGGCCGATGGGACGATGACGGACGAGTGCCAATCGGTGCCTGGAGGGGCCGATGGTGGCGGTCAAACGTGTCCTCCACGAAATCAGGCTCGCCGGTTAAACCGAGAGGAAGATGGCCCGAAGATCCATACTGGATTGAAGGTCGCCGAGAAGGAGCTCGAGACCAATTGGATGGTGCAGCCCAGTCAAATCCAAGCGGGCTGTTGCGGTGCCCGGCATTATCAGTCGATGGCCATCCGAAATGTCGGTTGTCTGTCGAGGGGTGCGGAAGCTGATTTGGTGTGTCGAATGAGGTCGACGAAGGTCGGGGAGACAGAGAACCGCGTCGAACGCCGCCGAGAAGCGATGATGGATCAATAGGATCATGTCGAGGACTGAATTGATTGTATCCACTGCTCAGATCGGGATTCCCACGGGTGCCAGCACCGCCGAAGCCAAACTTGCTGGATGAGAAGATATTTGAAAAAGCAGCTCGCCGTGAGGGCGCATGATCAGAAGAGCTGTCCATGGTGACACCAGCCGTGTTGCTTCGAGGGAACAATGACATCGGGTTTGCCCAATTACCAGTATAACTCGATCGTCGCCGGCGTGCACCGATCGGATCTAATTCATCGATATTGCGAGGGAAGGACTGGCTCTGACCGGGTTTCAAAGAACCCAGCATAGGAGATTCATCTGCCAGGGTTTTCCCGCGAGGCCGGTGAAACCCGAAAAGTCCAGAAAGCTTTCGGGATGCACTTTTCGGGGCTTCCCCAGCAGCAGACAAATGAACACCTTGGGATTCATCCTGCCGATTTTGAGTCTCTAGTGGACTGGCAAAGATACTGCCCGCTCGACTGTCTGAAGAAACAGGCGACACTGGGCCGTGACCGAAGCTGTCTAAGGGAGTACTGGATGCCTCCATAGTGCCAAATCTTGGACGAATTATAGATCGTGGGAATTCTGGCGACTCTTCGTCACCAAGGAGATCGGATGGCAAGAGGGCATCTGCACGGGGGCTCATTTGCGGGTTATTGAAAGCGACTTCCGTATCGGAGCGCATGATCTCGGGGGGATCAGACAAGCCTGGAAGGGCCATACCGTTATTGATATTGAAAAACGCAGAGCTGGGAGCAAATGTAGGCGAGTGACCGGACGGGTTGTAGTTGACGGTGCTTGGAAACGATGTTTCGATACCTGGGAAGTTCAGAGGAGAAGACATATTGCTGTTGAGTGAGCTGCGATGGCGACGGGGACGGATGGTGGCAGTATTCGACATATCGAGATCCAAGGTCGGGAAGGCGAAGGGTCCTGAGCTGCTGGGTCGTTGGGCTGTAAGCCACTTTAGACGTTCTTGGGCTTCTTGATATTGTTGCTGGGCCTGCGCGTGCAGATTCACAAGCGTGGCATAGCGTGCGTGTAGATTGCCCAGCTTGTGCTCCCACTGACGAGCTCGCTCGTTGTCGATTCGATCTAGCTCCTTGCCATCTTCACTATCGCCTTCTTGTAATCCCATTCTCTCCTCTTCGAGCTTCTTAACCCTTCCTCCTTTATCCTGAATCTCATCATCGATGGTCTTCATCTCCCCCTGCTCTTTTGCGATCTTGGCTCGGACCTCATCTGCGCGCACCGTCCCTTCTTCTTCAATCCTGGCCTTGTCATCCTTTGCCTGTAAAGCATCGGAATTCATGCGTGAAATCTTCTCCTGCCATCGCAAGATGTCATTCTTGCGTTTCTGGCGCTCCGCCTCTTTCTGCTGAAGAAGTCTCATGCGTTTTGACTTTTCACCCTGCACGGTCCGGTTGACGCTTTCTAGCTTGTAGACATGCTTTTTCAAATCGCCACTTGCTTCGTCCTTCTCTCTGACACGTTTCCGCAGTTCACTGCGTTGTTTTTCAAGGTCCTTCAGCAGTGCAATGTGCTCCTCTTCCTCCTCTGCCCCCTGCTTCTCCACATTCTCGTTCTCGTGCTGCAACGACTTCAAGCGGTCTGCTAATTGCTCCAAAGTCTCATCTTTGGCGGTCTTCGCTCTACTTTTGTGTGTTTCTTCGAAATTGCCGTGTGAAATGTCCGTGGTTCCAGTCGCGGGCGAAATTTTCCGTCCGGCCGCGGGCCGTTTGCCTGGTAATTGGCCTGCACTGTGCTCGCGAGACATTATAGGGGCAGATGGCGTTGGCAAGCCTACTGTAGACCTGGGGATCGAGGCGCGGATAATTGGACCCCCAGCGTTGCCATTCTGCTGGGCTTCGGACAGTGGAAGAGATTTTGTTCGGACATGGAGGATCGCACTAGGCGTCTGAAAGTTCGCGGCACTAACGGAAAGAACGCAAATATGATAGATGTTCCCAGGTAATAGATTCGATATTTCCACCGCTGTTTCTGCTCGTTTGGATTCACCGACTAGAAACCGTTAGTACTTTGTTTAGTGATAGGAAAGAATCATGTGTATTTTATACCTTTCACGTTATTCACTTGAATTATATGCTTATGTATTGAGTTATGGAAGTCGGGCTGTTTCCAAGCAAGGCGAATTTCACGGGCTGTGATCTCTTCGAGGGTGACCTCTGGTGGCGGAGGAATGTCGAGACCGAGCTTTTCGACTAGGACCTCATTTGAAGTTTGACAAACTTGCCATGCACGGTAAAGAAGCCTTTATACATTGAGTCAGCTGAGCAAAGAAAACGCTGGAACAGACAAGGGACTTACCAGATCAAAGCCCACAAGATCGAGACAGCGAGAAAGAGGGCCATGACGCCTCGCACTCTCACGCGAGGGACCACTGCTGGGTAAGCGTCAAATGCAAAGTATAGCGGCTCATACATCCCAACGTCTGTGACCCATTGGACGTGGGCGGCGGGATACAGGAGAATTGCAAGGATCACCAATGCTCTCCGGAGTGGGCGGTGGGATAGGCCCCACGTGATCTAGAATCTTAGCCACCCAAAACGGGTTAGCGCCAAACGGAGATCAGCCGCTACGGGACCTCGGCATCCATTCATCCAGGCTGACATAATCGGAATTGTTGGGCGTTGAATGCTGTTGACGAAACCAACAAATGCTGGAAGTACGGAGTGATTCGGAAGAAATTACATGTGGCCTCTTTTATTACCAGGCTGAGACTTCATAATCACATTTTCGTGGGCTAATATTGTGCTGGCATTATCCCGTGACAATGGCTATGTAGCCGCGTCCATTGTCTCCAAGTGTCAGTCACATGGGCCTTTTAACTTCCTGATTCTCCAAAAACCTGTCTCAGTCGTTTTTGACCGTTCAGACCTTCTTTTTGCCTCTCTGCATTTCTAGCATTCGCTTCAGATTGACCCGAAACTTTACCTACAGCCGCTATCAAAGGTGCTAGACAAGCATTTGGCGGGATGCAGCTCTATCGCTCTATAAGTGGTTCCGTCTCCAAGACATGGAATTCCATCAACCCGGCCACCCTTAGCGGGGCTATTGATGTCATTGTCATAGAGCAAGAAGATGGTATTTACAGTTTTTTTTGACAGGTGGCATTCATGCATGATACTGATTTGGCTTTTCTCTTTCTAGGCACCCTCGCTTGTTCGCCCTTCCATGTCCGGTTTGGCAAGTTTTCGCTATTGCGTCCATTCGAGAAGAAGGTGGAGTTCAAAGTGAACGGCATAAAACAAGAATATGCTATGAAACTGGGAGAAGGGGGCGAAGCATTTTTCGTCTTTGAGACGACCGATGACATCCCCGCATCCTTGCAGACCTCGCCGTTGGTATCTCCAGCAGTCAGCCCGAGAGCTCAGAGCGAACCGGACATTCTGCCATCGCTGCAGGAACCCGATTACCTTGACCTGGACAAAGGAAACAGCGATGCATTGTCAGAAGGCGCAAAGACCCCACCGGCGATGGCGATGCCATCGAACAAGCTACGAGCAAACACGGATTTAGGTAAGACACATTCCCGACCCGTCGTTACGATCTAAGTCCCTCATTACTGACCGCTTTAACAGGGATAATAACACCATTATCGGGCTCTCCCGACGAATCCAATGTGGCTCGTTCACGGCACGGCTCCTTGAGCGCTAAGCCGACACTCGATCACACGCAGTCGGACAATGTACTTTCGACCAGCTCCCCTCAACGTTCTCTTTCCGGTCAATCAGAAAATGGCAATAACGAACCCCATGATATTGATATTGAGGGCGAAACACACCAGCGCTCCCGTAGCCCTCCTTTGTCTCCCCAGGAAGCGGTGTCTCGTGCCATTTCGCTGTCAAAGAAGCTGTCTGGGTCCAACATTCCATCACATGTCACCGAGACTGGAGATCTGATGTTGGATATGACGGGTTATAAGAGCAATGAAGAAGATGCCCTTCGCGCGGAGGTTGTTGCGCGCAAGATTCTTGCAGAAGAGCTCGAAGGAAGTTATGATATCGGTGCACTGATTGGAGCTGATGAACATGGCAATCTATGGATATACAGCAGCGAAGAGTCCAAGGAACTGGCTGATCGGAGAGCCACTCTCCACTCCATGCGGCCGAACATAGGGATGAACGATGATGCTCTCTCCGACCCAGGATACCACAGCGAGGGCGAACACGCTGTCTTGGAACCATCTTTGACTACGCGCCATCACCGAACAAAATCAGACGTTCAACCTGGCTTTCCCACACCTCCCGACTCACCCTTGCATGATTCTTTCCCCGTCGAAACCCGCAATTATGCCAAGACACTCCGCTTGACAAGCGATCAACTTAAGGCCTTGGAACTGAAGGCCGGCGCCAACACAATGTCTTTCAGCGTCAACAGAGCAATTTGCACTGCAAACATGTATCTGTGGAACGGGAACACCCCGATCGTGATTTCTGATATTGATGGAACTATCACCAAGTCGGATGCGCTGGGACATGTTCTCAATATGATCGGGCGCGATTGGACGCATGCGGGAGTCGCCAAGCTGTACACTGACATTGCCAACAATGGGTACAATATCATGTATCTTACGAGTCGGTCTGTAGGCCAGACAGATACTACACGAGCCTATCTTCACGGCATTTGCCAAGATGGCTACAGACTACCAAGAGGTCCAGTGATCTGCAGCCCTGATCGCACGATGGCTGCTCTGCGGCGGGAGATCTACTTGAGGAAACCTGAAGTTTTCAAGATGGCATGTCTGAGGGATATTCTCAACCTCTTTTGCGGCAAAGAGAATCCCTTCTATGCTGGCTTCGGAAATCGATTGACCGACGCATTGAGTTATCGTTCTGTGAACATTCCGTCTACTCGGATTTTCACAATCAACTCCAACGCTGAAGTGTCTCTGGATTTGCTTAGTCTGAACAAGTACAAGAGCAGTTATGTGACGATGCAGGAGCTGCTCGACCATTTCTTTCCACCAACCAGCCTTCTTGTGCACGACGGTGGAGAGGAATATACGGACTTCACGTACTGGAGAACCACACCGCACGAGCTCGCAGACTTCTCGACAACAGACAGCGAGGATGAAGATGAAGACGAAGACGAGGACGAGGACGAGGAAGATGCTGATGAAGAGCTGGCCGAAGAAGACGAAGAAGGTGATGATGAAGACTACGATGAAGAGTTGAGTGAGGGTGAAGGCAGCGAGTACCTTGACGAGGCTGAGTTGGCTGAGGAGGATCTCGGCGCAAGCTACATGTCGCAGGACTCGGTTGCTTTGTCCAACCCAGCGGGCTCAATACTTGAGTCGGTGGAAGGGGATCTCGGTGTCGAAGAGGGGGCTATCGGTGAAGAGGAACTGTCTCCCATCGTTGAGAATCCACAAGAAGCAACTAAGCCGAGCACAACCTCCCTTCCCATCCGGCCCAAGATGCCCCAGAATCTTTGAACATACATTCGCCGCTATGCCTCTTTGATAAGGGATTGACCCCTGGGCATTTCTTGCGTCATAGATACCCATCTTGCGAGTGCTTTACTGAGTCAGATTCTGCATTAGACTGCTCTGACAGCGATATATCCAAGTTCAACACTATTGCATGCAGACCTGGAGTTGGCGACTGCATTATACACGGCTGTTTGTGCCTGACTCTTTTTAATTCATGGCATTCATGGAGCTTATGGTGTTTCTGGATTTGTTTTTGTACATTCATGGCGCACATACTTGGAATACTTGGAGGATTGGATAGGTTCATGAGATGAATAGGATGTAATGAATGAAACAAGTGAATAGACTTGCGCAAACACACTGAATGACCCAATCAATTATTTAAGGATACCCTAAAACGTGATATCGTAAAAGCATTACTTTTGACTGTCTGTCGAGGTACGGGCTGTAGGCAGCTCGATTACCTAATCGTGATATGTCGGAGCCCTGGAGCTCATGCTTCTTTTCGGCCTCATTTAGCCTTCACTTTCTCTCTCTCCATCCCCACATTGAACGTTGCTCGTATCTTTGGCTGCTTCCTAGCCCCTGAGAATAGCGCTAGGAATGCTCCCCGACTACCTCTTTCGGGCCTTCTAATCATAACCTAATTCAACATCGACCACTTTCGCAACACCGCAACCGCAATTCACTCTTTGCCTCCTGCTTGATCTTTGATCAGCAATCCAAGCCAAAATGGCATCCCCTGGCCAAACACAGGGCTCAGCACCCACAGCACAACCTCTCACCCCACCCGCTGAATCCTCCTCCGCCGCGAACGGAGCCTCCGCGCCCGCCGCAACAAGCTCCCAGACCCAACCCCATGTCCCAGCAACAGGCCCTTCAACAACAGCGCCACAACCACCACCAGTCCCTGGAATATCAACCCAAGATAGCGGAAAAACGCGACGACCACGGGACGTGCGGCTGGTCCACATGCTCCTTGCCTCACTCGGGGTAACCTCCTACCAAGACCGGGTGCCCCTCCAATTGCTCGACTTCGCTTACCGCTACACCGCCAATGTACTACAAGATTCCGTACACCTCGCGACAGAAGGATACGCCGCGGCAACAGACGGTACCGCGGGCGCAAAGGGCTCCGCCGAAGTGAATAGTGTTTCTCTGCCTGCATTGCGGCTGGCCATTGCCTCCCGCTTGCACTTCCAGTTCCAGACAGGGCTGCCGAAGGAGTTCCTTATGGAGGTCGCATCGGAGAGGAATCGTATCGCTTTGCCCGGTGTATCGCGGGGCTTCGATCCTGCTGCTGGCCCTAATGGCGCTGTTCCTGCGGCGAACCAGAGTGTTGTTATTGGTGGCATGCGCTTACCTCCTGAGCGCTTCTGTCTTACTGGAATGGGGTGGAATATGAATGATGAGTGGGATAGTGAGGGCGAGGAAGATGAGATGCCTGATGTGATGCATCAGCCTGGGGCTGGGAAGGGTGTTGGTGGTGATGGAGCTGAAGATAATGAAGACGAGGATGATAATGATGGCAAGATGGAGGATCTTTTCGGCGAAGATACCACTATGGGCGAGGCAGGCGATGGAGACGAGGACCGAAACATGACTGATGTTTAAGGGTGTGCATTTATGCCCGGGGGTTCTTCTGCCTTTGGCCTTGGGCTGGTGGTGTTTCTGGCGCTTGGTGTTGTCATTCTCCTTTTCCTCTCTAATCTACTATGGGATGGTGTCCTGGCTTTTACTATCATGGACAGTATCTATTCCATGACTTGTGTCTACAAAATGGGGTTAAGATCCCCTTGCCTGACCACAAAGGCAAATGAACTGATAAAGAAGACATCCTTCTGGTCAATTAAACCAAGATATGCAATCGTCTGTGTGTATATTGTACATAATTCAGTTCATCCCATCGCTCGCATTCGGGATGATCATGCAATGTAAAAAGAAGCCCAGCAAAACGCCTGATTTGTTTGCCTTTGTGCGCCGTGAGGAGAGAGAGAGAAAATATAAAGTCCGAGTCCGGCTTGACCAAGAAAGTCTAGGGCCGACCTGCTTGGCGGGATCAGTCTGATGTCCGTCTATCAAACTGAGGACGGGAAGAAGGCCAGGCTGGGCCGCCCCAACTGTGATTAAGGGCCGAGTAGGTAGTTTGGGACATACAAGGCCCAGCCAATCAAAGAGTCAGGTCAGGTAAGAGTCCAACAGCTCCCTTCCCCTCGCCCAAACACTTAGCCCGAAGACGAAAGTCCTCGCCCTCCGACCTCGGAGAACGCAAGAAGCAGAATACTCAAGACGCCGAAACCCATATAGACAAGAAATACTCACACAAGAGATGAAGAGAGCGAGAGAGGAAGGGATACATGGAGTACAAAGGAAAATCTCCAATCATTTCCCCGCCGCTCGAGCGCGTGCTTCATCCTCGCGCATCATGCGAATGACTTCCTCACGCCGCTTCTCAACACGTGCAAGATCCTCTTCTTTCGCGCGTCGTCGTTCCTCATACCCCGCGAACCACTCCTCACGTGCGCGGTCCTCTTCTTCCGGCTTCGCGTGGGCGACCATGCATGAGTTCATTGCAAGACGTTGCTGGCGGCAGATCCATGTTGCAGTGACGGTGCGGTTAACGGCGCACTCGGCGAATGCTATATCATAATTGGGTTAGTTGGTTGTTTCCGACATCTTCAAGGTGTGGGGAGTGGATCGTGGTCATAAGATCCGGAGTTTCCTCCGCTTGAGACCGCATGACCAGATTTTGCAATCTCAAAGCTGTGCATTGTTTGGAAAGAGGTGATGTATTTGGCGTAGAAAGCAATGGAAATTGCATACCTTTAATCTCGGGGGCGCAATGGGCGCGTACTCGCTTGTAGTACAGCAGTTTCACTTCTTGTTCTTGGGGGGCTGAGAGCGGAAGCGGGTTGCGAAGATTATATTGTCTAGGTACACTCTTAGATGCACTTGCTGAAGAAGTATCGGGAGATGTGGAAGATGTAGCCATTGGGGCTGTATGTCGATCTCAAAGATCGAAGTTGATCAGGTTGAATGTATGGGCTGGTCGACCGGAGAGTTTGCTTTGAGGGGGATTGGTCCCAGTTGTTGAGGGACAAGATGTGAGTTCAGCTGCTGCAGAGCCCAGAAAAACGAACTGAGAGGGATAGAAGTAGTTTCAAGAGGGGTTCATGGAATGGCTTTGCAGAGAAGATCGAGGCCAAGTGGGAGTGTTGATTGCGAGTGAGCCGAGCTCGGGCGGAGAGAATGTTACTATTGGCAGAATCAGAAAAAAAAGTTCTCCGACTTTGCATCTCGACTTTGACTTACACTCTTCTGCTGCAAACTTCTACGTCTTTTCGTTTTTCGACCATTCTTATTTCTTCTACACTTTGTTGTGCTCTATTTATTGTCTCAGGAATTATCGACACCAAAACTCAGCATGTCGTCCATGCGCAACGCCGTCCAACGGCGGAACCACAAAGAGCGTGGCCAGGTTCAGGGCCGCGAGAAATGGGGTCTCCTCGAGAAGCACAAGGTCAGTTCCTGCGAATGAGCGCTTGGAACATTTACCAATGATCCGAGCTTTTTTCACACCTGATCTCAAGACAAACGTTCTAACTTCAACAGGATTACTCCCTCCGTGCCAAAGATTACAATGCCAAGAAGGCTAAGCTGAAGCGCCTCGAAGAGAAGGCGAGGGATCGCAACCCCGATGAGTTCGCCTTCGGTATGATGGGAGACAAGAACCGGACCCAGGGTCGGCACGGACGTGGCACAGGCACAGCACGAGACTCCGCTGCAGCGCGGGGATTGAGCCACGAGGCAATCAAGCTGCTCAAGACGCAAGATAAGGGTTATCTTCGGACAGTCGGCGAGCGGGTGCGCCGCGAGATCGAGCGCCTGGAGCGCGAAGTGGAATTGCAAGATGGCATGAACAAGGCTCTTGGCAAAAAGGATGGGAAGAAGGACGAGGAGAGTGATGAGGATGACGGGTTCGACGACGATTCCGATTTCGATTTCGGAGCCCCGGTGCAACCCAAACCAACCAGAATGGTGTTTGCCGATGATCGACAAGATCAATTGGCAATGAAGAAGCAGAGGATACAAAAAGAAGAACCTGTTGTGGAATCAGAGGAAGAAGATCAGACGTCAAGCAAGACCCGCAAGACACCTAAGCAGCTTCAGGCTGAGCGGCAAGCACTTGCAGATGCTCGACGGGCTCGCAAGCTCCGGAAACGAACCATCGAGGCCCGTAACAACAAGCTGACTGCATTGCACAAGCAACACGCCGAAATCCAAACTGCAGAGCAAGAGCTTGATTGGCAGAGGGCTAAGATGGGAAATTCCGTGGGAGGCACTAACAAGGACGGGATCAAGTGGAAGATCCGTGAGCGCAAGCGCTGATTGTTTTTTTTTGTTTCGATGGAGTTTATGAGTGATGACTCGCTATCATCTTTTTTGTACATATTGATACCAACCACCATAGAGGCAGTCCGGCGCATACAGTAGCATCCAAGGAACCACTTCAGTCCTGGCCATCGACTCCTGGAAGTACCCGGTAACATCAAACCTTATTTCAGGCGATAGCTGGAGGACCTGTGGTAAGAACTGCTGGTTGTACTGGGAGATATGACCATCATCTTAAGTACTGTGGCCTCGCTACATCTACATCTGGGTGTACTTGGTTGTTGAAATAATGTCAAAGCAGGCTTCTCTTCCTGTGGCTGTTATTTCAAACTTGAAAAAAAATATTGCTCGATCTCTCCTTCATGCGTTGCTCCCCCCAAAATCAATTCACTTGATCCATGGATGTTCTAATAGCTTACTTGATAAAGAATCCTTAATTATACGTATCTCTTTTACCCTTTTTACAATTATAATTAGACATAATCAAGTAAAGCAAATACTCAAAATTACCGCAAACAAATATATAGGTTATATATTTAGAATCCTCAGTATATTTATTTAGTTTGTAACCTAGTTTAGGGCCCTAGACCTAGTACTGGGTTAGGTTCTGGGTCGAGAGTAATTAGCGGTATTCACGAATTGGGCGCGAGATATGACATTAATACGCGATCTCCCTGGTGATTATTCAATTGCACACGAGACATCGGTGGGCTGCTCTGGGGGTCATGATCAACCATTCCTTCATCATCAATCACCTCAGGGAGGCGCGTGTGATTGACAGGCTCAGAGGATCCTTGTATCACCTTGAGCATTACACAGTTGTCAAGGTGCCCGAAGAAGCCCTGGGCATCCCTGTAGGTTTTATTGCAGACAGAGCAATTTCCATTGGAACCGCTGGTGTAGTTCATACTTATCTCCATGGAGGAATTCAGATCTTGATGAAGCTGGTTTGGTTGAAGCTGCTTCGCCCCATGGACGGCGACAAGGTGACGTTTGAACACATCGACTCGATTGAAGCTCTTTTCTTCTGATGCCCCAGCGCCTGGACAGAAGTGACATACCATGACGCCCTTGTAGTGGGTTAGCGCGTGGCGATTCATATCATATTTGCGAGCGAATCCCTTGGTGTGATAGTCGCACTTTACGACCGGGCACTTTTCTGGCCGCTCGGTTTGGTTGTGCGTCATGGCGTGAGCTCGTAGGTCGGGGAAGACCAAATCACATTGGGGACATCGCCCCTCATTGACCGGATCGTACGATTCATCAGAATCCTCATCAGAAGCAATTGCAGCTTCGTCGTCGTCTTCTTCAGATCGCGGCAGCGCAAATAGCGCTAGCTCTTCTAGATGCCGACCCACGTGTCTTTCAAGCTGCTTACCAGATGGAAGCGAAGATAGACAGAGCTGACAGTCCACATGCACACCTGGGCTTTCACATATGGAGTGCTGGCTCTGCAAATGAGAAAACCATTCCCGGCGGCTTTCATACATCCGATGAGGTGTCGGACAGTTAGGGAAGATACACAGATATGGCATCAAGTCATTAAAGACATGACGAGCCCAGGCCCTCCGGTTCGTGATGGTGATGATTACAAAACAATAGGGACATTCAAATGGAGCTCCATCGGCTGAGTCTTTTGGGGGAGAAGGGAGAACCGTAACTCCCGTCCCGTTCAATATAGTTGGAGCATAAGATGTTTGTGAGGTGACAGTTAACAATTCTAGGTTGTCTTTCGCCGCTGGTGGGACTTCCACGAACTCAGTTGCGACTGTTTCTGACAATATGGCTGATTGCCCGTCTGTCTGATCTTCAATAACCTGGCGAAGACCCTGGCCGAGTTTGGTGCGATGACGTTCACGATACCGCATAACGGCTCGACGTTGTGATATTGCCAGCCCAAGACGTTTCCAAATACCTTCTCCCGCTTGCGGGTATTTCGCTGAGACATGTTGCTCGTCAAACTGCTCATAAAAGACGGCATCGGATCTTTTGGTGCCAAGAAGGCGATCATGTTGAGCTGGTTGTCGGATGACCATTGACATTTGGAACAGGTTGTTGATAGTGTCTCGCAGAGCATGATAAATGGACTGCATTTCTGTTTGATGATCGTCTTGATCTTCGTCCCCGCTTAGATCCGAGAAATCGTCGTCCTCGGGTGAGTGGTGTAAAACATCATTGATATCTTTGGTGGTTCGTTGTAGACGTTGAAGGACACGAAGTGTCTGCTCTTTAATGTGCGATGCATCCCGTAGTCGATGATCTAGCGACGATTGACCGGTCTGGTGTGCCCCAATATTGGCGGCCCAAACCCGCAAACGTCCCAGCTCATCTTTCCACAGTGCTGGCGGGACTTCCGACGCGAAAGATGACAAGTCTTCGGAAACAAGCCGACTCAAATCCTTGAGACAGTGAACCACGACTGACGAGATATTTATGGTAGAGGTACCCGCGGCTGGGGCTGTCGTCGTTGTTATTACGGGATGCTCGTGCTTCCCAACTGGCGTTTCTGGAGAGGCCGCTTGGTCGTCGAAAATTGGTTCAGTGATTGAGGATGCGCCTTGAAAAGCGTTCCCCTTTCTCTCAGATTTATTTTCAGGGACAGTCCCCTCCGCTAAGGAATCAGGCCGACCAAGTGGTACATAGTGGTGATCAATGTCTTCACTTAAATCTGCTTCACGGGTCCATCTTGACATAGGAGTATCGAGTGTATCCTGAAGCTGCTGAAGTCTTGATTGAAATGAATCAAGGCAATCAGAATCATGTGCTATTCTAGAGGCTTGTCTCAAATCAGCCACTTCACTTTTCTCCGTCTGGGGCGTCAGTTGCGGTGGACTATATGGACTGGAAGCAGCGATGCATTCTTGTTGCTCCTGCCCCTTCTGTGATTCAGTGGCTTTGGGACCTTCCATTCTTTTAGGGAGCTTTTGTGCAAGTGCCTCTGCATCCCCCATAGCAACAGACTTTGCAAGACCGGGCCTTTGACGTTGATGCCGACACTGCGGGGTTGCGGCTGAGATGGAGTTGGCCCCCGCGCTTACACAGCATGATCTCTGGATTATTTTGGCCTCTAGGCTATTCATCTCTTCTCCAGTTTGACTAGGTCGAATATGGAGGCTGCAGGAATTGCCCTAGCAATCCTCCCACTTGTCATCAATCAGCTCGATAGTTATGTTCAGGGGCTTGAGACTATCAAGAGCTTCGGAGCCAGGCGCTATCGCAGGGAGCTTGAAAGCTATTCATCAAGCCTTGGAACCCAACAAGCCATCTTCGTCAATACCCTGGAGCGGGCCCTTGATGGAGTGGTCGAATACGAAGATGGGCTGGATGAGCTGAGGAATAATCCTCTGGGAAATTTGTGGAAAAGGCAGAGTCTGCAAGCGAGTCTTCATGAAAAGCTGGGAAGAGATTTTTACCCTTTCACCCAGAGGATGACAGAGATTGCGACACTATTGGAGGAATTGTCGCGAAAATTAGGATTGGACAAGAATGTTTCGGTGGTGAGTATACTTCAGTTCTCCTAAGCTCGCCTCCCAAGGTCTAGGGCTAACCAGCACCTTGACCATACTATAGAACAACCGAGTCGACCAGTCTACTATTAAGAAGGAGGTCAAAAAGTTCAAAGATATCTTCTCAAAAAGCATCTATCTCGATCTCTTCGCTCGTATCGATGCAGCCAATAAAACCCTAAACACCTTGGTGGAGCAGTCCGACTATCGAAGCACAGTACAAAAACAGAGAATATTAAGAAGACCCCTATTGCGCCAGAAAAGGGCACAGAAATCAGCCCGAAGTTTGCATAATGCAATGATACGGAGCAAGTATTGGAAATGTGCTTGTATGGATCGACACTCAATCTATTTTGTTCTTAGTTATCCGCCAGAGGACATGAATGATGATGGATCCAAAGAGTTGTCCCGTGGCTCTCGCTTTCGAATGATTTTCCCTTCCAACGGCTCCATAGACCTTGTCACGGGATGGTGCGAGATTGAAGCCGAATCGGATATTATTCAATCCAGCGTCAATCATTTGAACCGATTCCCTCCTCAGGGTAATCAAGACAAAATTCCTTTCGGTAACAAGAAGGCCAGAGTGCAGTTTGCATTCGATGAATCATTTGACAATGAGCCATCCATGATGCCTGATATGCCTTCAGTACCTCCGATTGTGGACATCTGCTCAACGCTGTCTACTGTGGGGACCCACGACGAGACAAATGAACCTATTGGGTTTATCTCCGATGAAAACCACCGCCACAATATGTATTATGTTCGGAAGCTCGCAGGGAATTTGAGATCGCAATCGCTTGCTGAGCTTATCGCGGGTTCAAGTGATATCTTCAAGGCGCCTATTGGCAGCAGCTTTCTTTTCACACGGGGCCACCGTCTCCGCGTTGCTGTTAATCTCGCCTGTAGCGTGCTCCAATTTCACGGAAGCTGGCTGAAAGCCGAATGGAGGTCATGCGATATCATGTTCACCAAGAATTCATCTGGGGATATCGATAAGCCATATGTCCTTTGGGACGTAAACAGTGAGTTGGATGCCTGGAGTCTATGCAGAGACAAACCAACATTCTCGCTCATTCAAAGCGAGATTCTGTTTCCCTTGGGCCTCGTTTTGGTTGAACTTTCTTTATGCCAGACACTAGAGGCATTGCGTATGCCGGAGGATGAAGATCCGGTGGAGGCATATGTGAATCTAAAGACTGCAACTCGCCTCCTGCAGAGGGTGGCGGAGGAAAGTGGCGCAGAATATGAAAGGGTAGCGAGGCGGTGTCTCCTCTGGCCTGGGACCAGAGAATCTACATTGGAAAGCGAGCAGATGCAAGATGAGATATTTCAACTTATCATATCGCCATTAGTCGAAAACCTGAGGAATTTCGAGGGTCGGATTTGATTCATCATCACACGTTATACATAGAAAAGACTCTTGCACAAAGTGTGCTTTTTTTACCGCCTTCACATACATCTAAAAAGACATTTAAAAGGACATTTAAGAAGACTAACCAGAAAGACCTCATAAGGCCGCAAACGCGGCCGACTATTCTTTTAAGTATATCGATAGGAAAGCTAGAGGATGCCGGAATTTCTTAGTCTGATCGATTCCTATATTCAACAAATGTCCTATTATATACACCCCGCCTTCATTTTCTAAGATGCATCTGATAAGGAGAAACATGCAGATATGCCCTTTGGCGCTCTGTAAAGCGTTGCCCTAAATGTGAAGCAAACCCGAAAAGCCCCTACGGAGTATATGTGTTGGAAATGCAAACCAAAGGGATTCAATAATAACCGGAAAGCTAGCCAGTGGAAACGAAGGCTAGATCAAGCGCAATATCCCCGACTTGCCATATGCGTAGGCGGGTCCGATTCCCTACTTAGGAAGAAGAGTCGGAATGAGGCTGGTCATGTGATAGTTTTCAGAATGTCCTATTTCAAATGCTTGCGCTATGCTTGCTAATCATTGTCTCTGACTGGCATCAAAATTACGATGTAAAGTATTCTGATACTCCGTTCTCGCAAAGAGTTTAAAACGTTCAAGTAATCACAACATCGCTGATAGGACAATCTCTCTAATCGGCCGTCCTGGAGGTCCCGCGGAGACATCCACAAGGCTTAATAATCATTTGCCACCCCTCCAAGGGAAAGTTATATTCTCCATTTCTCTCTTTTTTTTCTGCTTCCTATCTCCAAATAAAAAAAAATAACAATGGCTCCCTCATTTATAACCATTGACTCCAACGATATGGACGTGGATTTCTCCACACCCAAGCCAGTCCAGGCCAAGCGCACCCTCCTCCTGGCACCCCCCTCCATTGCCACTCACGAGGACAAACTCCGCGGTCTCTTCAGCACCTTCGACCGCTCCACCACAGACCTGCAAATGCTCGACCGACTCTCCGCAGGCCTCGTCTCCCTCCCCGCAACAACCTACGATCTCGTCCTCATCCTCACCGACACAGACGGCACACGGCGCTCCGAGGCGCTGAAACTCCTCACTCGAGATGTATACGCCACCCTCGTCCCCGCCATGAAGGCGGGCGCAAAGCTGCAAACCCAAGACTCAGCACTCAATGCCTCAGACGCAATGGAAGCCGTCCTGGCCGGTCTCGTGCAGTCCGATAACGGCTTCGAGAAACCAAACTTCGATCCCTCCGCCGCGGTCCCTTTAAAATTCGGCCTGAAGAAGAAAAATAAGCCTACCCCGCCCACAGCAGTCCCTATTATCCCCAGTTTCCCCACAGGATTCGCCGCGCCGATGGGAATAGACTCGCCGACTAATCACGATCGCGACGATGATGACGAGCTCATTAATGAAGATACGCTCCTTTCCGAGGAGGATTTAACAAGACCCATAATGCCGCGTATGTTACCCATTCCCTTCTAAATATTGCATATTGCATTGCTACAAGACCTATATCGTCTAACACTTATCTTCTTCAGCCCCAGAGTGCCAACCCAAGACCGGCCGCCGGCGACGCGCCTGCAAAGATTGTACCTGTGGTCTAGCCGACAAGCTCGAAGCAGAGGATAAGGAGCGTCGCGCAAACGCAGATAAGGAATTGAACGTCATGAAGCTGGATACGGGCGACTTGACCGAATTGGACTTCACCGTTGAGGGCAAGACTGGTTCTTGTGGAAGCTGTGCTCTGGGTGACGCCTTCCGTTGTGACGGTTGTCCTTACATGGGTCTTCCTGCCTTTAAGCCGGGACAGGAGGTTCAGATTCTGAATGATATTGCGCAGCTTTAAGATATAGTCTTTGCTTTACGATTGTGGGCTACTTTTTCTTCAATTTTTGATGACGGAAGTGGGGGTATTTGGTTGCATTGGGTTTTTTGAGCATTTTAATTTTCCTTTCGGGATTCATTCTTTGGGGTTACATACAAAATTATGCTAGGGGAGTCTGGCTTTAATTTGATTACATTTTTTTCTTTTTATCTGATCGTGACTCACCTGAAGATTTCGACTGAAATTTTGAGTGGAGCCCGACGTCATGTCTTAGATCAGATAGTGGGATGATCGGCCTAGTACTGTACACATGCCGTGGATCTGCCGGATTTAGTTAACTTACTTTATTTACTCCTACAGCATTCTATTGACTGGCTGTATGTAATCAAATTTAAGCCCAATGGCGAGTTGCTTTTTAACTATGCATCTGTGTTCATGGCACATCCAATCATGATAAAACCCAAAAAACTAAAAGAAAATGTATGGTTTACTTGACCTATGACTGGTTCTTCTTCATGTGGGCAACACGGATGCTGACGGCACGCTTGTGCGCCTCCAGACCTTCAACAGCGGCGAGGGTCTCAACCGTCTTGGCGAGACCGAGCAGGCCATCGGCGGTCAGGTTCGAGCTGGTGATGTGCTTCAGGAAGGAGCCAAGGTTGACACCCGAGTACTGCTTGGCGTAGCCGTAGGTAGCTGGAAAGGAATATGTTAGCAAGATTCAAGCAGGGAGATAAGAGAGAAAGCTGTTGCAGAGAAACTTACGCAGCGAGTGGTTGACTCCGGCGGAGTAATCGCCAACACTCTCGGGGGTCCAGGCACCGATGAAGACACTACCGGCGTTCTGGACATCCTTAACAAGAGACTCGGCGTTCTCGACCTGCAGGATCAGGTGCTCGGGCGCGTAGTCGTTGCTGAGGGTCATGGCTTCGTTGATGTCGCGCACGACGAAGGTGACGGAGTGCGCGAGGGAGCCGCGGACGATATCCATGCGGGGAAGGGCCTTGGCCTGGGCATCAACCTCGTCTTCAATGGCACGCAGCTCGGCCTCGTTCAGGTCGACGGCGATGAGGATGACCTGTGAGTCCACACCGTGCTCGGCCTGGCTGAGAAGGTCGGATGCAACAAAGGCTGGGATGGCGGTCTTGTCGGCGATGACGAGGACTTCACTGGGACCGGCGGGCATATCGATGCTGACACCTGCAGAGGTATCGTTGGACACGAACATCTTTGCGGCTGTCACGAACTGGTTGCCAGGACCAAGGATCTTGTCGACCTTGGTGATGCTTTCGGTACCGTAGGCCATGGCAGCCACGGCCTGGGCACCACCGGCCAAGACGATGCTCTCAGCGCCGACCTTGTGGGCGACGTAGACGATTTCGGGGGAGATGCTGCCGTCGGAGCGGGGAGGGGAGGCCAGGACGATCTTGTTGCAGCCTGCCACCATGGCGGGAACACCCAGCATCATGGCAGTGGAGGGGAGCACAGCGGTACCACCGGGGATATACAAACCGACACGCTCAATGGGGCGCGAGAAGCGAGAGCAGACCACGCCGGGCATGGTCTCCATCTGGAGGGTCTCGTTGCTTCCCATCTGCGCGGAGTGGAAGCGGTCGATGTTGCCAATGCTGATATCAATTGCCTCCTGGACATCAGGGGACAGCTTCATGAGTTCAGCAGGGAAAGGTGCGTGGATAACGGGGGAGGTGAGTGATGTAGCATTCTCGAACTTGTGGGTGTATTTGAGAACTGCGGCGTCGCCACCATCACGGACATCCTGGATGATTGGCTTCACCAGGTTGACAATGGCTTCGTTAGATTTCTGGGAAGGACGCTTGAGGTAATCGGTGACCACCTGGGCAGTAGTAGAGGCAGTGATCACACGCTTCATCTCAATTCGGGATGTGCGATCCTCGACCGGGGCGGGTGCGGGGACAGGGGCAGGGGCGGGCTTTGACTCGGGCTTAGCCAGGCCAGCCTTCTCAGCCCAAGGTCCCTTAGCGTCGCCCTTCCTCCGCTTCACCTTCAAGCTCTTGAGGTCAAGGTTTCGCTCGATATCCTCAAGGCTAACACCGGCAGCAGTGCACTTGGTCAGGGCAAAGTAGAGCAGGTCAGCGGCCTCGAAAGCGATTTCCTCCTTGGTCTCCGCACGGCACAACTCGTCAGCCTCCTCCATGATCTTAGCATCGATGAGCTTGGGCTCATTGAACAAACGAGCGGTGTATGATCCAGCCGGAGCATCCGCCTTGCGGGCATCCAAAGTCTTTTGAAGACGAGACAGACCGGCGGATGCGCCGAAGCAGGTCTCTGTACCAAGGTGGCAGAATCCTAATAGTCGCCATGGTCAGTATACAGACACCATCCAGCAATGTGAGTAGCTAGTTCTTACCACGTCCAATTTGCTTGACAACAAAGACCAAACAGTCGGCATCACAATCGAAGCCAATGCGGATCAACTCTTGCACATCCCCGCTGGACTGGCCCTTGTACCACAGACCGCGCTTGCGGCTCTGGTAAACACCGGTGCCAGTACGCAAAGCCTCGACAATGCTCTCGTCACTGCTCCAAACAAAGCCCAGACAAGCTCCCCGCTCATCGGTAACAGATGTAGCATACAAGCCATTGGCCTGGTCAGTAACAGCGGTCGATGCGATAAGCTTAGCGGCAGAGATCTGGCCAGCCACATCCCGCTCAACGGTCAATGCCTGTGAGGGAATGACAGCAATCGCACCCTGCTTTGTGACTTGTGTAATGGCATCCTCTGACACTGTCTGAGTACCGAAAGTTGTGAAGAGGCGTGGGGAGTCCGAGCTAATCTTCAATTTCTCGGCGGCGGCGGGGATGGTGGAAGGTGCAGTGCAGACGCTAGCTTCGCTGCGCTCAGCATTGGCGGCAATCCATTGTTGGAAAGTATCCAATTGGGAGTCTGACAGGGCGTTGACGAGCAGACGCGACGAGGGCACGGATTGTTCTTCGGAGAGAATGGTCAATTGGTCCAAGTTAATCAAGATCTTGGCGGCACCGGCGTTAAGAATATCGACGAGATCGCCGGAGGAGGAGATCTCAGTTGCGTCGACGAAGATATCGAGGGCGCGGAAGTTCTGGCGCAGGAATTGCTCTGCCTGGGTGAGACTTGAGACCTTGATCAGCACGCGGCCGAAGTAGGCGATCTGCTTGAGCGAAAGTCCGGAGTCGGAGGTGGGGGAGGAGGGGTTGTAGGAGATAAGTAAGGGGGTCGCCATGATGGGCAAATGTAGTAATAGAGGATAGAAAGATTGAAAAGGAGAATTAAATCCCCTAAAAGATAGGACCCTTTTGAATGATGGGAAAGTGTGGAGGAGAGCGATGACTCCTCGTGCAACCTTTTTTTTCCCGGCCCCGCTGAATCATCGATTACGCTCTATGTGATTTGGAGATTATTAGTGGTACGATTTTGTTATTTAGAAAATTGTGATACATCATATTTCTGTATTTCTACTTTCTACTTTCTACTTTCAACTTTCAACTTTCTAAAAAAAATGTTCAATTTATTAGGAACCCAGAATTATGTCTTGCTCAACTATACACCACCTCATAGACAATATTATAGGCAGAGATTTTGCTATCCCGGTACCCCTGGAATCCTTGGGGTACAGAATCCAACCCAAGACTTTAGCCTTGTTTGGCTTGACCAGGCCTTGTTCCAACCACGAGGGCAGATTCTCGAACAGTTCGCTGGCCAACTCATGGTCATCATTCGAAGCCTGATCATGCTTAGCATTGCGATCCAACCTGCCAAAGAGTTACTTACCGGCCAATGAAATTTGCCATAGCTGTGATCCTACAAGAAAGAAGTCCAAACGAGCACATCACTGACATGCGTGTTGGCAGTGACTTGTTCTGTTTGCCTTGCCTGGCCGCACGGTACATAGGTCGCCTTTGTGGTCGCCAAAGGCCCGAGAAGAAAGATTGGAAGATGTGGTGTTTCCAATAGTATCAAAGATATACCGAAGAATGAGAGCGACCTCGGTGATCTTTACAATCACATTCGGGTCATTGTAATCAAAGACATATTTTGCGCCGCAGGATCGGACAAGATCTTCATTGTGCGGACGACAAGTCGTGATTACATCGAGGCCATAGATCATGGCGAGCTGAATGGCGTACACGATTGCTGTTGATGTTAATACAGCCAGAACAGCGCATGATTCTCTAGCATGTGTAGCACTCACAGCTGCCACCCCTTACCAAGACGCTGGTACCTTTGGCGTTTGAGCGATCAATATTCAAGCAGTCCTTCGAGAACAAGGCGAGCCATACTGTTGCCGCAGCGAGAGGAACGGTGCTTGCCTTCTCTTGTGAGATGCTCGCAGGAACCTTTAAAGGAAATGTGTTGGTCTGCGATGGTGTATTGACTGTATCCGCCCAGCCCAGGTATTTCCCCTAGTATTGTGTCAAAGGTTATACATCTTCACGGCTGTCACGTCGCATTGCTTTTTGAGGTCACGACTCACCACCCCAGATCAGTCCTACCACATTATCACCCTTGTTAAGTCGAGTGACTGTGTCCTCTAACTTGGTGACTTCCCCAACAAAATCACATCCGAGCACGGCTCCGTCGCTGAATGCATTTACATCAAAGCATTAGACTGCAGATCATGAGCAGTACATTTCAAAGGGTCGGAGTATCAGACCATACCATTCGTTGGATTTTATGCTACATGCGACACCTTGACTTGCACTTGACCAGTCCCAGGTATTGGTAGGGGAGGTTCTTCTTTAACCAATTCAGGCTGTCCTTCTGGAACCCGGACAACCAGTGATACGTTGGATGATGCCATGGTGAAGGATGCGGAGACCCAGCAGATGAGTTTAATTCAAGAATTGATTTGCTTGAACATTCTCATATAGACATACTCCAGCCAAATTGAAATCCATACTTCGAAAGCTGACAAAAGCAACGTTGGGAAGTAGCAGCGCCCAAGGCGACTTGAAAGTGGGGTGTCTCCACATAGATCGCTATGAAGGTGCAACGGAGGCAACTACAAGCGCTAGGGCTTATTTGAGATATTTTGAAATTCGAACTGGAGCAAAAGTTGCATCCTATCTATGATCGGGAACCCTTATTGGGAAAGATCGACGGGTCAATATTAGATGCGAAGTCCTGAAGCGTCGGAGTAGAACGGGTAAGACAAGAATATATCAAGGATATATCCATACCAACGACAAAAGGACCATATTTAGAATCCGCCAGGATTTTTTATTATTAAATAGTTGATGCATGATACGAATGGTCCGAATATAAGCATGCTTATTTTAGCGTAAGCCTGTCAGTTTAAAAAGCCATTCACCCCCAAAGTAAGTACCTTGTGAGCACCATCGATTCCATTTTAATATCATGCCATTCCCACCCACCCCCACCGGCGAGAGCAGCTCCCACTCGGGTAATTGCCATTGTGGCGCTGTGCGGTTCAAGTTCACGATATCCCCGCCCCTACACGAGTACCCCACCAACAACTGCAACTGCTCCATCTGCACGAAGAATGGTTACTTGCTGGTGTACCCGTTCACCAAAGATCTTACCATCGAACAAGGCGAGGATGCGCTGAAAGATTATCGCTTTGCTGAGGGCAAGGTGAAGCACCAATTTTGCGGGGAGTGCGGAAGTAGTTGCTTCATTCGTCTTCCAGAAGAGGGATTCCCACCGGTTACTCCCGTCAATGTAAGTTGAATGACTGACTTTAGAATGTTATGTTGAAGCTATTAACAAGTATATTAGGTACGACTACTACAGGACATTGATATTGAGAAACTGGTTCTCAATAAGGTTGATGGAAAGTCCGTTGGGAAAGAGTACAAAGTTTAGATCAGTTCTTTGTCTCATCCTATATTTGGCTAAATTGATGACTTCACATAGCATTGTCAACCTAAGTAGTGCGAAAATGGCGGGATGGTGTAGAGAAGATATATCATGAATAAAAAATTAGTAAAATTCCCAAACACCTACGCTTTGGCAATTTCTCAGATAGATGCTAGGGTATAGAGGGGCAGCGAGGTGGGAGTATCTCGTACATCCGTTGTAGTCTCAACCGCTACTTCCGAACTACAAGTGCTTGAGACAAGTGGTTGGAGTCCAAATGCAAAATATGCCGGCACGGACCTCTTTACGATTGACATAAATCTTCCTCGGTTGGACATCGAGTCCATCAAGATCTCGAAACCTGGAGAAGGAGAAGATGACTTTCATGTGTTGACGGGGTCAGACACTCTAGTCTGGTGACAAAAACCCATCACATTGAGGGGTATGTTGCATGTCAAAGCACCCGGCGTGACAGCAAGTATGTTTTTATCAGCCAAGACTATGCTAGTCAGGTACATCCTGGTCCCTGGATATGAGGCACCCGAAGAAAGAGGTCATGTTTTCTCGTCATGTCAAGTGGTCGTCTGGCTTGGTCACCCGTATAGTGAATGGTCTCTAGGGAAATTCGAGTTGAGGGAAGATCTAGAATATGGAATCGTCCTCGTATCCAACAAGATCTCAAATATGTGAAAATTGAGACTAAAGATACTTCGGCCACTTGCATTCTCCGATGCGCCAATAATTGGTGGCGCCCTTGCAGATCCCCATCGCCCCTGAATCTTGTCCGATTGGATCCTTTTTCTTTTACAGGAATGATATCCAAGCAAAATGCAGCCCCAATTTTATGGAGATGAGAATGCAAGTGACAGGCGAAATAGTAAACAAATCGGGGTCGCGTGTCGGCGTGCCCGCGTGCTGCCTTCCCCTTTCGCCCTCTTTCTTGTTGACTGCAACCTCACTATATTCTCATTCCGCATTCCCATCCTATTTAAGAATTGCATTGACCTGCTGCGTCGCAGTTCAGGTGGTCCCTCGTTCGCAATTCAAATTATTCCTACGTGTGCCCCTTGCACCGATCGTGCCTAAATAAACCCGTATATCTATATCAACAACCACATCCACCGCGTAATCATGCGCGTCTCTTCTCTATCGCTACCTTTGGCAGTGCTGGGCCTCGTTGGGTCTGCTGCTGCATATCCCCACCCAGAGCCAGAGGCGATCTTGCCCCGCGAGTCAGAGAGCCAGGCCAAAGCCGATGCTGTCAAGGAAGCCTTCCAACATGCATGGAATGGATATGTCAAATATGCTTTCCCTCATGACGAGTTGCACCCCGTGAGCAATGGCTTTGGTGACTCTAGGTGAGCATATCTGATTAACCAGTTCTTGCTGTGGACTGACCTGCGATAGAAATGGATGGGGAGCCTCAGCTGTCGACGCGCTTTCAACCGCCATTGTCATGGGTAACAAGGACGCTGTCCAAAAAATCCTGGACCACATTGAAACCATTGACTTCTCGAAGACCGGGGACCAGGTCAGCCTGTTCGAGACCACTATCCGATACCTTGCTGGCATGTTGTCCGGCTATGATTTGCTCAAGGATCCTGCAACGAAAAGCCTTGCCCCTAAATCAACTCAGGTCGATGCCCTGCTTACCCAGTCCAAGAAACTTGGTGATATCCTGAAGTTTGCCTTTGACACACCATCCGGTGTTCCCTACAATAACATTAACATTACTTCCAAGGGAAATGATGGCTCGAAAACCAATGGTCTTGCAGTAACTGGAACTCTGGTGC
Organism: Penicillium expansum; assembly: GCF_000769745.1. Classification (NCBI taxonomy): domain Eukaryota; kingdom Fungi; phylum Ascomycota; class Eurotiomycetes; order Eurotiales; family Aspergillaceae; genus Penicillium; species Penicillium expansum. The sequence goes on from NW_015971335.1 coordinate 153,729, forward strand.
TGGAGTGGACACGATTGTCCGATCTGACTGGCGATGATGAATATGCCAAGATAAGCCAGAAGGCCCAGTCGTACCTTTTGGACCCTCAGCCATCAAGCGGAGAGCCTTTCCCGGGCCTGGTGGGAAGCAACATCAACATCTCTAACGGTCATTTCACCGACGGTACTGTCTCCTGGAACGGCGGTGATGACTCATTCTACGAGTACCTGATTAAGATGTACGTGTACGACCCCAAGCGGTTCGAGTCATACAAGGACCGCTGGGTCCTCGCAGCCGAGTCGACAATCAATCACCTCCAATCGCATCCCGCCCCTCGCCCGGAAGTGACCTGGCTGGCATCATACTACAACGGCCAATATGATCTTAGCTCACAGCATTTGACCTGCTTTGATGGCGGCAGTTTTATCCTGGGCGGCACTGTGCTGGATCGGCCGGACTTTATCGATTTCGGCTTGAAACTCGTGGATGGTTGCGAGGCTACTTACAACCAGACCCTGACCGGCATTGGACCAGACTCGTGGGGCTGGGATCCAAAGAAAGTGCCATCTGACCAAAAAGATTTCTACGAGAAGGCCGGATTTTACATCAACAGCGGCTCGTATGACTTGCGCCCTGAAGTGATCGAGAGTTTCTACTACGCGTACCGCGTCACTGGGAAAGAAATCGTTAGTCAATTTTCCTTCCACTGATATTTCAAGCAAACTGACTGTGGTTTAGTACCGCGACTGGGTGTGGAACAGTTTCAAGGCGATCAATGCTACTTGTCGCACTGACTCGGGCTTTGCTGCTGTAAGCAACGTGAATACAGCTGGCGGCGGTTCAAAGTACGATAATGAGGAGAGCTTCCTCTTTGCTGAAGTCATGAAATATGCGTACCTTGTACATGCAGAGGGTAAGTTGCTAGCCTTTCCGCCCATCATTTTCATCCATCAAAACATTGCTAATACTGAGTTTTGCTATAGATGCCCCATGGCAAGTTCAGAAGGGCGAAAAGAATGCGTACGTGTTCAACACTGAGGCTCATCCCATGCGCGTGTCGCACACCTAGGTTATAGGATAGTTGAACTATCACTACAGTATATAGTGCATGCATCAAGCCTATTTTACCCTTTGTCATTAGATGTGATCTTGTAACAATGTTGAACATTGCCGGTTTCGAGTTGCGATCAGCTCCCGGATCACGCCTGTCGTTATGTAACCCTGCTGCAAGAGCCTGGTTCTGACTTCGTGTGGGAATTGGTCGTCCGTATTTCAGACCATTTAGGTGCTGGTCCTGAGAAGAAAAAGAAAAGAGAACGGAGAGAATTTAACGGAGCACTCCCAATGAGTTCTCCGTTGAAACTCCCAATCTCTTGGCCCTGTAATGGTATATACCGGATTAATGTATCAGGGGCCATTTTCAAAGTTTGTATTTTTCTCACATGACCGTTGTCATGATGTAAAATTACCGCCACTTTCAGTTCAATCGTTTGATCTTAAGATTGAGCTCTTCACATAATACCATTATATTGACCCGATGGGAGACATAAGGGGCTTACACTCCCCAAAACATGATTCTGAGTCTTCCTATCTTCAAAATGAAGAAATCCAGAACCTCCCGCCTGAGTGTGAGTATTTTATCATGCCCGCGCCTTCTTACGATTTATAAGGCCAAGGTCTGATCAAGAAACAGGCATCAACTCATCAGAGACAAATTGTATGATTGACCCGTCATTTCATGATCTTGATTTCGAGGATGAATTTAGTTTTCCACTCTCTGAAGGTGGCTTATTCATGAGTCAACCGCCTGCGTTACCACTAGATTGGCCAGAAAATGAGCCTTTGGGCGATAGCTTGCAAGAATTCTTGGTCTCAAACCGTACTTTCTTTCCAGATTGCCAAGATGCTCTGTCGCCCTTGTCAAGTTCTCAAAATGAGCAATTTACCCATACCTCTCATAGTGACATAGCTGGGGTATGGCCGCCCAATATGCCACAAGCTTTTCTTGCACCAAGTATTACACCGGGAAATGCACAGCCGTCGGAATACAATTTACGCGAATTTGTGCCTACACAAACTAGTAATGGGACGGTTGGGAATGAGAGAACAATTACTCTCGATCGCTCTGCAAATCTCCAACCAAGCTTGCCGAGGCGCAGAAGCCGCTACTTTCTTCAGAGATCTGAGAATCAGATGATCCCGAAATTCATTCCAAACCCGACTGGCCCTTGTGACCCTCTTCAACGTTGGCGGAACTCTCCACCCGAGGATGAGCCAGCGTCTATATCTGCTATCGCTGATGCGCTCAATAACTCGGAAAATATCGGAGGTCGAATCTCTGAGGGCAAAGACCGGCCTGCGCAAGGACAGGATTCTCCTTTCCACAGCTACCGCCGGCCGGCTTCACTAGTCAGCTCCAATAGTGGCTCCAGCGCCTCATCTTGGCAATCTGTTACGTCAACAAGATCTGCAACAGCACAGGATCCACTAGCACCTCAAGATCTTGGTGGCCCTCGCCGTGTCCATAAGAACAGACGGACTCAAAAGAAGCCAGATGATGCTAGCAAGCGCATCTTTTGTTGTACGTTTTGTTGCGACAGATTCAAGAACAAGTACGATTGGGTCCGTCATGAGAAATCACTTCATCTTAATCTGGAGGGTTGGGTCTGCGCACCGCACGGTGTTGCTCCGATTTCACCTTTAACTGGTCGAAGACAATGTGCCTATTGTCTTTGCTTAGAACCATCGGCCCAACATCTCAAAGAGCACAAATCTCAGCCTTGTTCCGAAGGGACCCGCACGTTTCGCCGAAAAGACCACCTCGTCCAACACCTTCGACAGTACCATAGTCTTAATGCAATCCCGTTGATTGAAGACTGGAGAGAAATTTCTCCCATTGTGACATCTCGTTGCGGCTTTTGTGACCACAGGCTTACCACTTGGGATGAGCGTTCTGAGCATCTGGCCTCACATTTTCGTGAAGGGTTGACAATGAACGAATGGCGAGGGGATCACGATTTTTCGCCCTTAGTTGCATCTAAAATCACCAACGCCTTACCTGTGTATCTGATTGGATCATAATCAAAAACTGTGGTACCTTTCTCGGCAACCAAAGACCATTTGGCCCAAATTCGAAGGCGAGCAGACTCGACCATTGATGCGACATCCGACCAACATAATGAGGTGACATTGGGATATTCATTTCAGCAACTTCGCGCGCATGATAAACCCCTGGAAACGTTCACGGAACTCTTGACTTCCCACCTGTCTCGGTATTCCCGGAAGCAAATGAGCTTGGGTGTTATTCCTACTGATGAAATGTTTCAACAAGAGTCGAGACGATTACTTTATGACTCTGACGACCCTTGGAATCAGACCATCGCTGATAACTCAGAATGGATATCTGCTTTCAAACAACAATATGTCGAACGGACGGATGCTGCTGAATCGACAGGACAAACGGCTCCGCGTGCGGTGGCGCCGCTCGGCCCTGATGAAACAACCCCCTTGTGATATGTACATTTCGACTTGGAATATCCCATGAGAGAACTTCCAGAAGAAGAATCACAAGTCAAAGGCTTTCCGATCTCTACTATGCTCTATATTCTCTCGATCAGCCGGTTTGCAACAGCAACGACTCTCCTATCATCACCTATCACAGTTGGCCCAATGACAAATGTTACATAGATATGGTCTTACGCACAATATAACCGAAGATCGGATAAACCTCTTATGAAAGGAAACAATTTAGTAATGCGGTCTTTCATTCAATTCCTAAGTACATCTGCTCTATTCTTCGCTGATCACATCGGTCCATTCATATTTGTCGTTCCCTACAAGAATACCAGACATCCATCCCTGCAAGATCGCTATGTGAGGAACCTCGTCTGGCGGGATCTCAATAATCCGCTCCTTGTATTGAATCCGGACCACTAGTTGCATAAAGCAGGCAGTGCCAACAGCGAAAGCACCAAGCAGTCTTCCCTCATCCGAAGCCTTGATTAGATCGGAGATAGTGAAGTTTGCCTCGAATACCTCCAACGGCTCAATGTCCAGTTGAGAAGAGCTAGCTTGGTCAAGCCTTGTTCTTGTCAGCTCGATGACACTCTTCCTGGTTACACCTGCCAGAATTGTATGTTCTCCTAGTGGAGCAGTAACAAGCTGCAGCTTCCCGTCTCCCGTTCGCCAAATTGCGAAAAAGTTCGATGATCCAGCCTCCGTCACGTACCCCTCAGATCCAAATAACCAAAGGACCTGATCGAAACCATTTTTCTTGGCTTCGCCGTGCGCCAAAAGTGAGGGCCCATAGTTACCACTGATTTTGGCTGACCCGGTGCCACCAGGCCACGCGCGGACCACATCTTCGCCACTGCAAAGAAGCTCCAGTCCAGTTTTGGCCGGGGGTGGAGGCGGCCAGTATGAGATGATAATGAACAACATCGCCTCTTGGGGAACCTGGAATCCCAGATTTGGATCCGATCCGATAAACGTAGGACGGAGATAAAGTGACTGACCGACGCGGTCCTGGGGCAGCCACTTCGGACCGTCAACCGCACAGAGCTTCCTGATCAACTCAAGAAGCTGTTGGGGATCGGACCCAGGAAGGGAGATACGAAGCGCAGAAGCAAGCATCCGTCCGCAGTTATATCCCGGTCGGAATAGGCGCAGCTTCCCGTCAAGACCGCGGTATACTTTCATACCCTCAAAACAAGCCGTGGAATAGTGTAGAACGCTCGCGGTCGGCATCAATGATAGTGGGCCGTACGGAACAAGTTCTGGATCGGCCCAGCCTTGCTCGGAGGTCCAGCGGACGGTAACCATGTGGTCGGTGCATACTTTGTTCGAGAGTAGTTCCGGAGAACCAGGGAGTGGCACTGGTCTTGGGGAGGAAGTCAGGTTTATCTTGAGCCGGGATGCGTCGAATGTTTCTCGAGGGGATTGGTCTTTCGGGTGCGCAACCATTCGTAGGACTGATGGGGGAAGAAATGCGTTCGCATCCTCAATGATCTGAATACGGGGTTCATCTGCCATGTTTCCCTTTCGCAGTTGGGATTGGATCATGTGTTCTGGATTGGGAGCCTGTTACTCGGAATTGCAGGCAACGATCCTCTTAAATCTTGCCATAAAACTCAATACTCTTTTGGGAGTATAGACTCCCTGTGCTTCCTTGTGATCTAGTCGCGAATTGTCTAGAATGAATACATGTAGGGCGTAGATGGGCGTAAGGCGTAAGACTAACACAAATAGATGTTTGAAGCTTATCGCCGGAACCCCGTTGGTTTTCCTCTCGATCTTTTAGGATTGCCCAGGTGGCTATACCTAGTATACAGTATCGGCTCAACCAGACCCACCGGACCCACAGGGCGTGAAGCACACGCCCTGTGGGTCCTGCAAGTTTTCTCAATGAATTGAGGGAATATAGGAGTACTGCATATAATTACAATTATCAGTTCAACTCTTGATGTCTCTACTTTCCAGATCTCGCCTTTTTGGCCCATTTGCATGGCTCTTTTCACAATGCCCTCCATCACTACTTCGCTCGCTACTACATCTATGCCAAGTGTTCGCATACATATAATTGGTCTGGGGAGTATTGGCACGTTTGCTGCACATGCTGTATCTGAAATTCCGAACGGACCTTCTGTGACTCTCCTCTTACATCGGAGATCACTTCTGGAGACCTATCGCCAGAATGGAAATCAAATAAGATTCGAATCCACCGACGGAAAGCATCTTGTTTCACGCGGATATGACTTGGAAACATTCTACAACGACAAATGGCATCTTACAACACCCCAGATGAAGGATTCAGCAGTTGTTACAGATGAGATCCAGCATCTAATTGTTTGCGCTAAAGCAACGCAGACTGTATCTGCCCTGCGCCCACTGGTCCCCCGCCTAAGCCGTGCTTCCAATATTCTCTTCCTCCAAAATGGCGCCGGGATGATCGAGGAGGTCAACAAGTATCTATTCCCAGATCCTATGTTTAGACCAAACTATTTGATTGGCGTCATTTCCCACGGAGTCACGCTCAATTCTCCGTTCAACATCACCCACACCGGGTTTTCGGCGACTTCAATAGGGCCCGTCCCATCCAATGCCTCAGTCCTCAACAGAATACCAGATGCACAGCCTGACTACCTTTGCCAAACTTTACCCAACTCCCCAATCCTGAATTTGAAACCATATTCCTACTCTGGTATTCTCCAAATTCAACTCGAGAAACTGGCTGTCAATGCTTTCTGCAACCCAATTTGTGCCTTGAACAACGCTCAGAACAAATTCTTGTTTAGTGTACCGGAAATACGCCGGGCGATTTTAACTGAGATCTCGGAGGTTGTTCTCTCCCTACCAGAGTTGAAGGACGTACCAGGCTTGAAAGAAAGGTTCTCGGTGGAACGTCTAGAGCAGACGGTTCATGCAATCATTGAAAAGACGGCCAATGCCACTTGCTCCATGGTCTGGGATCTCAGATCAGGACGAGAGACTGAAATTAATTTTATCAACGGGAGCTGGAGTCGGATGGGTCGGACGCTTGGTGTTAGGACACCAGTCAATGATGAGCTTGTTGAAAAGGTTTTGGAGAGGTGGGGCTCAAGTAGAAGATGTGAACAATCCAACTAGATTTCAAAATTGAAGGGTTCTCCAATCTGACAGGGTGTTGCAAGAACAGACGCTATATCAAGTGATTGCCCTGTGCTACACTTCAGCTCTATTGGCCATTTTATAAAGCATGCATGATAACGACACCCGATGCTAGCGGATCGAGACGGGTAGGTAGTAGTCTGTGTTTAATTTGAACTGAGCAATTCATAGTTGAGCGCACGCCATGTGGCCGACTTGCCGACTTGCCGGCCAAATGAGGACAAAACCCGTCATTCGTAATTGCTTATTGATTTTGGATCTTTTCAAGGTTGTTTTTCTTATTAAAACCAAGTGGGAAATAAGGACAAAGAAATCCAATCGGCAAATGGTTTGAGCTCGGCTACACGATGGAATTGCGCCATTTGGAGCATTGGTGACACAATTAATCGCTACAGGATGAAATTCAATTAAACCTGAAGAAATCCCCACGAAATAGCCCATAAATACACGTAGTTCACACAAAATGATGTTATGCGCGGACTGTATCACGAAAACGCTAAGTTGCTAGTAGATGTCAGAAAAGGACAAGCGTCATTATCCGTGTATAAGATGGCCATGCAATTCTCTTGTGATACAGTAAATAATAAACACCCGACAATTGACCCAAACACAGCCATTACCCAAAGTCATGGCTTCCTTAAAACAAACTCTCCTAGCAGCACTAGCAACGACATCCTCACTAACCACAGACGGCCACTACCGTTCACGACCCGACCTTGCACCACCCCAACTAAACATCACCATCCCCGCCGCAAACACCAATGGCTCTGAATACGTCTTCATCGCCCCATATGCTTTCGGCGGGGCCCTTGAACGGCCCGGTCCGTACATCTACCGCAAGGACGGCGATTTAGTGTGGGCCGGTACAGGGTACTACGCCGGGTTTGTGGCTAATTTCCATACTACCACGTACAAAGGGAAATCCGTGCTTCAGGCATTCCAGGGTAGTATGGATGGTGCCCATGGGGAAGGCTTTGGTCAACATGTCTTGCTGGATCAGAGTTATCAACATGTTGTTACCTCAACTGCGGGAAACCATCGGGTTTCGTCAATTCACGAATTTAATGTTATCGGGGGAGAGACGGCTTTGATTGAGGTCTTTTATACGACTCCTGCGAATTTATCGGCTTATGGTGGAAATTCTTCGCAGCAGTGGTTGGGGAATGGGATTTTCCAAGGTTTGTTGGTTGTGAAGACTGGATGATGACTTTGTTCGCTAATTTGGTTATTCGATAGAGAATGATATTGCCACAGGAGAGTTGATATTTGAGTGGAATGCTTTGGAGCATGTGGATCCGTCAGGTAAGATTATTTGCCCTGACTCGATAAAGACTGCATCTAACCCCCAACTAGAAAGCCTGGTGACACTAGGTTCAACTGATGCCAATAGCGGATTGTCATCCGCCCAAGCATGGGATTACTTCCACATCAACAGCCTTGACAAAAACGAAGAAGGAGACTACCTACTCTCGTCCCGACACACGAGCACGATATTCAAGATCAACGGCACAGACGGCTCAATAATTTGGCGGCTCGGCGGCAAGTACCCCAGCTTTTCACAAACCGGAAACTGGACCTTTGGATTCCAACACCACGCCCGCTGGCAACCGCAGCTCAGCAAGCCCGGGACGGAGGTAATCTCATTCTTTGACAACTCCGGCGACGGCACTATCACATTCAACAATGTGTCCCGGGCTTTGGTTGTCCAGATCAACCACACAGATAGCACGGCGACAGTTCTCCGAAAGGCAACGGCACCGTATGATCTCCAGGCACAGTCACAGGGAAACACACAGCTACTTTCTAAAGACCGAATCTTCGTCAACTGGGGTTCTGAGGGTGCTTTCACGGAATTTGGTGCTGATAATGAGATTCTATACCATGCTTTTATCCAATCCGGGTCAGTCAGCTACCGTGGTTTCTTGTCGAATTGGACTGGTACACCGAAGGAAACTCCGGCACTGGCTGCGCTGAAAAAAGCTTCTCACCTGGTCGAGCTTTATGTATCTTGGAATGGGGATACTGAGACTTCGGCCTGGAGATTCTTTTATGTCAACGGGCAGACGAAGACGTTGGTTGGTCAAGTGGACAGGAAATCTTTTGAGACGACTTTTACTTGGAAGTCGAGTTTTGCACTTTCTTCTTCTGCTAGATTTGTTGCTGAGGCTGTTGGCCCGAATGGGGAGTCTCTTGCGCAGACCAGTTTGACTGCTACCACTGCCAAAATTTAAGTTGTTGCGTTAGAGCCAAGATTGGAGGACTCGAGCCAGGTTCAAGTTCATGCATTTGACTGCAACTATTGAGATTGCGTGGTTATTGAAAGTTATCTTAAGATAAAACGTTCATATATTGTTTTAGACATTAAATTATAGGACATCATAAAAGTACAAATTAAACATTAAACATTAGACTCCACCTTGTATCAGGTCCTCGAATAAGGCATACAGCTTCTTCAAATCATATCGCATATAGTAAAGACCGCTAGTGGTCATCATGCGTCGAATTCCTGTTTGGCGTCTGGCTGCTTTCGAGCCTTCCGCAGCTTATGACAGGCAATAGAGGCACGCACACAAAGAATGAGGTTGAAGAGGCTGAATGATAATCTTCTGTTAGATATTAAAGGGCAAAGAAAACGAGTGGTAATAAACTCACATCCCAAGAAGTATCATAGAACACCCCAAACACTCAGCCGCATACAATGGACCAACATTATGGGTACTGGAGTAAGAATAACCACCAAGGTTCCAATAGGCAAGCTCGTGCAAATCGAAACAGACTGTGATTAACTGGGCAATGAACGCAATGCAGTCGAATGCGACTATCACACCCGGGTGGACAGCGCAGTTGCAAAAGACGACGACGAGAAAGACGGTGGACCAAACGAATCCGTATGATGCCTAATCATGACAGGAATGTAGAGTCAGTAAGCCTTCTTTATGACACCTGATATATTCATTATAGTGAAGTTGTTTGAAACACACCGTGCCTAGGTTGATGCTAGACCATGCTTCTCCCAGCCCATCGCTCGAAACGACTCCTTCACGATGCTGAACCATGGCCCAGGCAAAGCAGATTATCGCTATCATGGTGCATAGTACTGCACCAAATCGCAGAGATAGAAGGGAAAGCCATTTCTTCTCTTTCCTCGGTACTGCTTCGATGCAGAAAGAAGCGGAGGCTTGGTGGTTCAAGGCCGTAGACATGGTTGTAAGTAGTATAAAGTATCAAATAGTATGATTGTAGAGAAAAAACACGAGACAGTATGGAAAATCCATGGTTTAATAGGAACTTATATAACTTGTATGCAAATACGAAACACAAAAATGGTTCATATGTCATGCTAATCATTACCTTTTATATGCTAACACAGCCCTCAGGATGCGGTGGCAACGCCAAGGGCCTATCCAAGTTGAACCCCACAAATTCCGATCGGACCAGTAGACTCGATGAACAAGTTGTGGAGTATTTATGCAGGGTCCAATCTACATTGGTGGCCCCTAAACTCAGCCTCTTACTTACCCATTTAGCTAATTCATGCGCCGTTTACACCGGTGCTTTGCTGTCAAAGGTGTTTATCTTGGCACAGCTTGGCGTTCTCCGATAGGAAGGGAGGGACATATCGCAGAGCCTTTGGATGAATGATCATTTTCTATAAATATATTAGCCTTTACATTTAGGCAGTTTTTGCCAGTGGTAGAAGCGTAGTCTCGATAGAAGGTGCAGTTCATTCGATATTTTATTGTTTCAACACTGGCGAATCCGCATGTACTACACCCATTTCTTTGCCACTCCCATCCTGACCCTGTCTTAGTGTTTACTCATATTTTTCTAGTAAGAGAGATTAAGATATTGAGAAAGGGATTATGTAGTAAACTCGTTTTTTAATCAAGGATATATGATAAGTGGCAAGTTAGAAGTCTATGACTTTGAACGTAGTATTTAAATTGCATAGCACTGTTGACTGTTGACTTATGACTATTGAGCTGGTTTTACTTTTCATTTCATCTTAAAACAAGTCAGAAGAGATGGAGATGATCTCTGGTATGATGACTGGTATGATGAAGAATTCTTGTGATTTGGTAATATTTCTCGCAGCCTTTCAGTATGTTTTCACTTCACTAGCTCATTCTCAAAATTCTATCAAAGTTTCGACAGCAGGCACCAAAATGGAAAGTGGGATGCCATTTTGCCGCTGTCCGTTGGTTGACCCATGTGAAAAGAGAGTGTTAACCAGAGAAACGAGGATCAAACACGAGGAGGGCTATGCTGATTACCTGAAACTTCTGAATGTTAAACATACATAGAAAATACTTCACCATCTGCATCACGGTAGAGCCCCGCGAAGGCAATAAATCTGTTCTTTGGTATCAATAGGGAGGTCATCTCCTTATGGGTTTGCTTTCAGGTGGGATCATTTCGTATCCTTCTCCAGTCTCCTCTTCCTACTCCATGCCAATGGCCCCAAGTCAGGTCTCACTATGACATGTCTTCTGTGCTGCCCAAGCGACAAATTATGATTGTAAGTAACTCATTTTTTAATAAGCATAATCGAGCCACACGGTCGGATTGAGCTGCGTTGGCCTCATATCAGCCTTTTGCTTTTCGTTTTTGCGACTGCATTTGGTAGGTTCTGTAGGGTTTTGGAGTCGGCATTTTGAGAATGAGGATGTGGAGCTGCCTAGGGGGATTGAAAATCAAGCGAAGAAAGACATAGGATTGTCAAGAACTCTCACTCTGTCTCGTCCCCAACATAGTGTGCTTCTTGAAGGAAGTCACAGTATAAAGTCTAGGACGAGCCGCAAGGCTTGTTGTTTGTGTATCGCCGAGAGTGACATTTGCCGTCTGCGGGCGTGGTGTTGTAGTCTTTGAGAAACTTTTGATATGCTTCCGGGTTTGGTCTTCACGACGCTTTGGAAATTAATCAAGAATTTCCAACCCCAAAAGTGAGAATGATAATTCCTGCTGCAGTCACTACAAACGCGATCCCGCGTTGTCCGGGCGCTGAGATCAAGGCAAGGAAAAAGGTCTCGGGACCCCTATAGCCCTTCTGTGACCTAAGAAAAACTTGAGAAGCACAACTCCGCCTTATGAGGCAATATGTCATGGTTTGCCAAATCCAAAGACAAGACTTGCGACATTCAATCATGTAGATTTGGCATTAGGGTGTTGCTGGTCAATTAATTAGCAGTTATACTAGTGAGTAGAGCGCGGAATAGCTTACGTCTCGAGAGCTAAGACAGTTTGCGAGAAACAGCTCAGATCCTGATTCGCGTGGTAGATCTTACGGGGCAATCGAGTCCCTTCCGTAAGTATATCGACCGCCCCGCTGTGGGCTGGCGGCTGCCACAGTGGCCCCACGAGCACCAGGGAGAAACCACCCGTGGATTGAGTAGTGGGTACATTCGAACTATGGCTCCATCGCTCTTTTGCGCATTGAATCAGCATTGTTAGACTGACAACGATAAAGGTAGTAGGGGCAGCCAAGTCCATCCCACTTGGGGTGACGATCAAGGGTTGGGAATGAGAGGAAGAGAGATTGGGAATACAGTAGAGCTGGAAGAAAACGAGCCTTTCCAACTGGGAAGTGAGTCTTTCTATGATTTAGGCAGGAACGATGTCACACTTCTATTTCCATGCTTTCCTCTTTCTCTTTTAGTGGTCTCATATATTTATCATCACCTAGGCAACATCTACCAATCGTCTATTATGTGACGAAGGTATATACAAAAATAGTCTAGTAAAGTTTCAAGGACTGTATTGTAAATCTGGGAAGAGACTTCGACAATAGTTAAAATATATTTCTCTCCGATTAGTGAAGGAATGTACGCTGGACGTTGTCCCATTATAGCGCGCGACATTTAGCTTGGGATTTTTCCTGACATTTCTTTTACCAAGGTATTGTCCACAGGTAGGCGATGGAAAGACTACATGGTCGACGCAGTTTGAGCTAAGTATTTCAACCCAGCAAAGTAAACAGAATCAAACTGGTAAGGCCTTTCAACTATTGGCCTTACCTGGGTGGGCTCTACATTATCCCATCACTCGCATAATTGGACTATTTTCTATATATATTTGAATAATTTCAGTTCGAGGGGACAGCAGGTCCACTTTACTTGAGACTACATCCTTTTGCATACTCTTTTCCAATATTTCAGCGATTTATTTCGTAGCGTATAATCATGTGCCATTGAATGTCTTGTGAGTCAAGCTTGTAGGAAAGAAAAAGCCGAAATCTATTCATGCAAACTGAATTCAAATCTTGGGATCATGTTTCCAGCCTGGCATATCAGCGAGATCTTTCGCCGGAGCACCGCGTATAGATTTGAGAGCATCACCCCCAGGTCTCCACATCCATGAATTGGCCAGGCTTGGTGGAAGAGAGCCTTCTATCAGCTCAACGACATGTTTGCCGATGTTGGGTAGAAGCTTGAAGCTATGACTGTAGTATGCGCTGTTAGAAAGCCGCTGACTGTATTAAAACCCAGATTTTGATTATTGACTTACCCACTGTCTCCTGTGGCCAGAATGAAGTTTTTCCACTTGGGGTGCTCGCATATCAGTAAGCTGGCGTCGGCAGTATCTGTGCACCAGCACATAGACCGATTAAAAAGCTCTTTATGCTTGAATTGTGGCAGGAATCTCGCAATTGCCTTTCGAATGGTTACCTCAGAAGCATCTGGGTAGGTATCTGTAGGATGTTTGGCGTGTGATCGAGGAACAGAGATGGGCTTTGGAGAGACCGCCCCGTAAGGTTGATGCAACTTGAAGCGAGAGAATCCGGGGAACTCGTCGCAGACTTTGATAACCCCGTGCCTGTAGATGAAGCCTTAATACGCAGCTCTGCATTCTTCGGCATTATATCAAGATGGGGTTGCTTACTCGTTGGGTTCGAAAAAGAAGCCGTATTCACCATCGTATACCACGGGTACGTTCTTGTATTTGGCGACCTCCTCGGGTGTGAGCTGGATATGAGCAAAGACCCACGCCTGTAAGAATTGATCATCAGCAAATTGGTTCATTTGAATAGGAATTTGTGAAAGGTGAGACAAAGGATATCCTGAACTTACTTTCGAAACACACTGATCATCCAAATCTACCAATGTTGAACTCCAAGCACCAGCAGCCAAGACAACCTTGTCGGCGTAATATCTAGTACCACCTACCGTCTCAACACCATTGCATGTGATTCCATCCGCAGTGAACAGAGGTCGCTTGAAAGTTCCAGATCTATACGATTTTGCGTCAGTAAAGTGAAAATCCTCAAACTTTCTAAAATTTGCCCAAGGATCATTGCATACTCGCCAAATCCAAAGTTGACACCTTGATCTTTTAGGAAATGTCCGATCGCATTAATGGCCTTGGCTGCAGCAAGCCAACCTCCATCGCCACAATACAAGCCTTTCCACCCCTGACCTCATACTTTTATTAGCCCATTCCCCCTCAAGTTTGTATATTGATACAATTCACCTTCACCTGCTCTCTTGTAAAAGCTGGTACCTTGTCAAGTATATCATCTTCGCTTTCTAACAACCAGTTCGTTTTCTCCAATCCAACATTCGCGTCGAGGATTGTTTGATACGTTTGCCGAAGATTCGCAATACCGTGTTCAGATGACGAGCAGTCAATCTGGCTGTGTTAGTATGCATTTGTTGCAACTTCAATAGCGATTCCGTCTTAACTCACCATGCCGACATTGTGAAAGAAGGGCTTGAATAATGGATCATTTTTCCACATGTCAAGAGCCTCGAGCGAAAGTTGCAGATCTGCCCTCTTGCGTAGCCGGATGCCCATGATTTTGTTAAGATCATTTCCTGCCGATTGAGCCGAAGGAATGGGATATACATCAAGCACTGTGATATTTGAGGGAGTATACCCAGATCGGATGAGGTGCAATGCTGTTGAGGAACCTATGGTACCACCTCCCCCGACCACTACGACTTTTGTTGTTGTACGCGAATGCACCATTTTTGGTGACTCAATCGGAAATGTGATGTAAATTGAAGAAGTTGAACCGGGCAAATTGACGGGGAAGCTCGCTAGATAAAGCTATTCGGACTTCATGGGACCGATATCTCATGCTTATAAATAATTCTGTTAAAACGAACGCGATTGGTGCTAAGTGGGGACGTATCGCCGAACAGGGGAACTGCAAAACACGCCATATACGTCGCGTGGACCTTCCATCGCCCCGGTGAAACTCCGACGTATGGGCTTAGGCTTGAAAAACGCGGGGAATTGACCCACCAAGTTGTGATAAAGAGATAGCCGTTTTTATTATCAAACGGTTATCATTTGGATACAACCATTGCCAACCACCTGAGAAGTTACTAGGATAACCAAAGATTACGCCCATAAATGCGCATGATTTCGCGTGGACCTTCGCGACCCCAATGGCACTTAGCTGAGCCCTACAGGGAGCAGGAAACATGCCCCTGCTAAGAATAAAGATATAAGCTCACAGCATATAAATAAGCGACCAGGTCCTGCAACCAATTCCAAGGGCAAGGAATTTTGATAGCTTCTTGAGAAAGGGAGGATGTGGTCTGATATTTAAAACAACGTAATGCCCCATATACTATCATCATTATGCTTTACACTTAGGCGACGTATCGTGAGTTTCAAAATGATCCTGAGCAATACTTGTCCAGATTTGTGTGGCCGATGGATAGTATGACTCGACATATTTGCTATTTCCAACTGTAGTATGTTGCGGCTAGTAGAAACGTAGTGTCTGAGCTTTCTTGATCTTTATAACAACAAGTAATATGGCATAAAGGGCATCCGCGTACCCTTGATTTTTGAATGTACTACCAAATCTTCTAGCATAGTGTGATAACTGCTACATATTGGCGTTGAATAGGTCTTAAAGGTTGAATATTTTGACCTGGTAACACGAGCCTTTGCATCTAGTAGTTTATATTGCTATCACTTCTTTCCGCTTTTACTATTTTCAATATTTGTGGGATTGCTCTATATTGTTAGCTTGAGTGAATATTGTCATTTGTGTTCTATTGTGGTCAGCCTTCAATTACAAAGATCCTTGCCTGTAAATGAGTCGCCTAGAGAAAAATAAATGACACTGGTTTTGGCAAGCACCTCTCGAGGGCTGACTTCCAAGGTTTTACTTACACCCTCTCACCAACAAATCAAAAAGGATGACACAAATGATAATTCTTTTCACCGATTTCAAAGATGACACAGCAGCATCTTTCATCAGAGTCTGTAGCTCGACGCCACTTTCATCGTGGTGGTGACCCTACTAGTCTAAACGATGATGGCCAAGACGAGACCAGACAAGGTAGGACAAATCAGAGAGTAAAAATGTCGACATGAAGACTAACCAGCCAGCTCTAGGACAACCCCTGACTTCACAGCTGAGGCCCGAGATACCTGTTACCAACATCAACATCCAGACCTTTGACCTGCGCCACTACAATCTCGACGGACCCGGCGAAACTCCAGGAGCTTACCATTCATTCTCGGCATCTTGTGGTAGGAGATCAAATCGCACCAGAGATGACACACATTCTCACCAATCCACTCGACAGCACAGTTCGGAGAACGAGTCATCTCAACAACCCTCACTCCCACCCCAAATACCTCGAACTCCAGCAATAAGACCACTGCGACAAACAATCCCAGGATGGCAACTCTCTGACCCCATTGCAATACCATCCAGACGACCTACTGACGGAAGTTCTTCTCAGCCTTCAGCGTTCCTCTCCTTCTCCGGAAGCTCCTGGGAAGACTATGTCTCAGATGATACAGTGGCCAATTACCGAGCCATCGGAGCTCAATATCAAGCATGGATAGCAGGCCCAACCCCAACATCATGTCCAATCCGACGATCAAGAGTCACCTGGGCAGACCTAGTCCACCCGCTCGAAGAAAACGGCTTCGAGGTGTATCTTGACGACTTTAGATCAACCCCCGAAGAAGTGGGCAACATCGCGTCCACTGGGCTCTCAACAGGGAATACTTGGCATTATGTTTACCTAAGGCAATATGGATACTGGGATGATGGTCGTCAAGAGGGCTACACTGTTTACCAGCACCGCACCGGCCTCGGCGCTATCTTCGTTGAGAACATTACCAGACAATTCGGGCCTTACTGGGCTCAAGTGACGCAGGCGCAGTACCAGCTTGATAACCACATCGATACCCTCCGGCATGTTTATTTTATTAACGTTCAGAACCTGCACACTTGGCCCTACGTGGAATTCCATCTATACCCTCGTCATGACTTGCACTGGTTCGAGGACTATGAGCCCCAGTGCTGGGAATATGGCACAAGAGAGTATCAGGAGCTCCTGGGTACGAAGCTGGGAAGGGGCGTTGCTCGTCTGGTTCTGGGAGCTTGGCCGAGGGGTACCCATCGCATTGAGAACATTTTTACGTGGACCTATGTCGGAAACTTACAGATGAGGTTTGATATTAAGCGAATTTGATTCACTATTTCGAGCTGCATGGAGCAAATAAGCATACTAATCCAACGTTGAGCCAACTACAGACAGAGGAGAAGCGCTAGGCCTGACCGACTGGTGGTTTTGACAGCACTTTGAGGTAGGGCGTATATTGGCCGTGACAGGGAATAGCGCCATCGTGTCCAATAAACTTCCATGGAAAAGTCTCTTGCACAAAGTATGCCTTTTTTACAGCCGTCACATACATGTCAAATCTTATATGATATGTAGTATAGTCAGATGTAGGAGATATCAGCTGACAACGGTGCCCAGCCCAGTAAAAAAGAGAGAACATGCGGATCTCAACCTCATACCAGCTCTATAGTACTACCGAATAAGTTATGAGACGTCACTATATCGTGACACCTAACAACTATCCTACATTTTCATATTTCCATCCAACATGGGAACAATAGGGCTTGATAGGAGCATCCATGGCAGCCAGAAGTTTCAAATGCGCTGCAACTCACGCTTCTGACCCAGCTTTATCGTGAAAACCAACTACTTGGGCAGTCTATATAAATGGCTCGGTGATATAGCACATGTCAATCTGACGAATAACAGCATGTATTCCGTCTATGTCAAACAAATGTACCTCGATCAATATTCAAAAAGCCAAAGGGATATATTTCAAAGCAAGAAGTATGCATCCATCACTCAGTGATCTGCCGACAGAAACATGACGATTTGATAGGCACATCCGCCCAAGCTAAATTAATCTTCAGTTGCGGCAACATAGCACGCGCCTCATATTTCCGGCCCAACTTGACCAAACACTCATGATACCCATGCGAGGCCCATACATTACCCGGATGCCTCAAAGCACGAGGCAAAGATGTGTCAACCCCAAGGTCCGCAGAATATACAGCCGCAGCCTCCTCAATGCGATTTTGTTCTAGCAGCAACGCTCCCAACGCGTGTCTAGTCGGCTGCATCCACCCCCACGGCTCATCATATGGCAACGCATCATCCCTCTTAACAGCATCCCGGAGATATGAAAACGCAGCATTGTATTCGCCACGGCGATACGCAATCTCGCCATCCAACATCGCCTCACCAACACGCAGGATGTCGACACAGCGGTTATTGAACATCGTCCGCGAATCCGGGACACGCTTCAGTGCCTGCAGAAACAGTTCCCGCTCTGCCTCTGCTTCCAAAACACGGCTGGTAGCAGCGAATGCGACCCCCTTTGCATAGTGCATCATCGCAGTGGTGACGCAGTACAGCTCTGCATCTTCCGGCAACTCTGCAGCAATGATATCCTCCCACCGACCGAAACGCACAAATCCATGCATTTGCATAGCGACAAAGCCCTCCAACCAATCCGCCATCGGCGGAGACTCAACACGTAGAAGAGGCTCCGTGATTATCCGCGCAAGCTCGGCCCCAGACTGAAGCGCGACCTTCGATCGACCGCCCAACATCGCAGCATACATCCTGAAATGATAATCATGTGCACGGTAGAGATTATAGAAATGGCCGAGGGGCTGGTTGGCGAGGAATTTCTCGTCCGCACGGATCGCAGAGGTATTAGCCGCGACTGCGCGTTTGTACTCGCCACACAAGACATCGATGTGGGAGGGCATGTGCTCCAGATGACCAGCATCGGGCACAAGGCCGCGGAGGTACTCCGCTACCGGCAGGGCGATTTCAGGCGTAGGGGACATTTCCATCAGATGGATGTAGAGATGCAAAATACCAGGATGATCGAGGGCTTCGTCTCGTTCCAAGACTCGATCTAGCGCTTCTTTCGTTTCGAATGTTTTTGCCCCTGGTGCGGCTTCGCCTGTTTTCACGTCCCACAGACCCCATGGAGTTAGGTTCATCAGCGCGTCGCAGTACAGCGCGGTCACGTCGAGGTCATCCGGGTAATCATTGTACACTGATGTCATTGCCTCGGCATAGTTCTTGTCCCATTTTGTGCAGTCTTCTATGGGCTGTTCTTGCGGGTATCGGTGCTGCAGTGCGTCAATAAGAGCATTCTCCAATGGTGTCACGGCGGGAGCGTGTTTCTTCGCCTCCAGGATCGCGTGATGGGCACGAGTCGTCGTAGCGGAAAGATCTTCTCCGTCAAAGAGCTGCCATGGCTTGTTATAGTTGGGTCCCAGGGCAAGGGCAATGCCCCAGTATCCCATGGCGCATGCCGGGTCAAATTCGACGACCTTTTCGAAACATCGGGCGGATTCTTCGTGATTGAAGGCGTAGGCCCAGATCAAGCCCCGACTGAACCAGAGTTGAGCAGTTTCGTTCGTTGTGCTCACATTGCGACGGTATTCACCTAGGTTATAGTAGTCCTCGGCGGGAGATGGCTGGTCCATTTTGTTGATGGTGGGTTGTGTATGTTGTGGTGGAGGAGGGGTATGGTTGCCCAACGCGGCCCTACCCCGGACTCACATCGAACCATTTTGATCACATTAGACACTGGGATAAGCGCTTATATTGAAACGAAGTATATACTAGGGGTTGTTTAAAAATAGTGACAGATCACATAGGTGCCTGGGGGAGTTTTATTTATCCCCGAGGCAGCAAGGCATAAAGGCAGCAAGGCATCAAAGGGCCCCACATGAGCAGATTTGAGGAACTCCACTTTTAATGTGCTCACTCATGCTCGATCACTCTCATGAGCACCTTGGGGGCTTATTAGAATCCTATTTAGATAGTCTGCCATGTCCATTTGTCCTTTTTTTTGTCTTTGCTCTTTCTTACATACAGTCAATATACTCACTTACATACGTATCAACCTTTTTTCATCTCATCTCATTTCAACTTTTTCGCTTTTATAGATCATCATGTGTGGAGAAACCAACCGCCCAACATTCGGAGGCACTATTGCGGTCCTATTCCCCAGAGGAACTCATCAGAGCTCAAACACTTCGGAGGCATCGTTGTCCTCATCACCAGCATCAGTATCCTCATTTGGATCATCATCATCGACTGCCTCAATGTCATCATACTCCCTTTTCTTCCGTGACACGGATGCAACATCCCCTAAAACGAGAGCAATCTTCCGAACAGAAGATGCAGAGACATATCACGTACTCAGAGGATGTCGAAATGTCGATGTGCGCATTGAGTGAGTTCATTCTGCCCCTGAATTATTTAAGTGCGGACAAAAGGCTTATACTTCATGTTAGGAAATATGGCGATCTCTCCACTACATCACAATCCACCTCACCACTCTATCAGTTCCGCTTGAACATGGAACAGGACAAGAGTTACAAAACGGCGAATCCGATGGAGATTGAGTTCGAGCTGCCCGAAAGGCTGGACCTGGGCGTCTCGGAGAAGGGAGTCATTGGCCGACAAGTGACGGTCAGAGAGCAGGGAGGTTCGATCCTGGGGATTGGAGTGGTGGGATACAACTGAAGTGACATGCTTCCACTATTTGCAAACATACTTCATAAACATAATTGGCATCATAAATCATCTTGCATGAATTGGAAATACTAGTTTTCTGCAGTAGAGTACCGGATCAAGGTTCATTACCAACCTCACAGCTTCAGCGGGTTCTCCACACCAGCAGTGTAGCGCTTCTCCGCTTCCGCCCAGTTAATGATCTTCCAAATTCCCTCGACATAACCAGCCTTGTTGTTCAAGTACTGCACCAAACGCAGATTAGCAGACAGACACACAAAAATGGCCAAAAGGGATCGGCATCAATTTACCTGGAGATAGTAGGCATGCTCCCACATATCCACACCAAAGATAGGCACATCAGGCGCATTGATAGGGTCCTGATCCTTAGTAGTCACAATCTCAAGTCGTCCCTTAGCACCACCCTTGCTCACCAGCCATCCCCAGCCACTCCCCTGAAGACCGAGCAGCTCGGCTCCAAAAGCCTTGACAAATGCCTCATGCGAACCCCAGCGGGAGATGATAGCTTCGCGCAGAGCGGGAGCGCCGCCAATGTCATTCCCGGGCGTGCCGGGGGGAGTCAAGTTCTTCCAGAACAGGGAGTGGTTGATGTGACCGCCGCCGTGGAAGCGGAGCTTTTGTTGCAATGAGATCAAGGTGGGGACGTCATTTGATGCTGTTGCAGAGGCTTGGGCAGAAAGTGCTGCGTTCAGGTTGGTGATGTATGTCTGATGGTGCTTCTGATGGTGCAGCTCCATTATCTGCTTGGAGATGATCGGCTCCAACGCCTGTTGACACCATGTTAGGGAGATTCTCGGGATTCATAATCGGACGAGGCTTACATCGTAGGCGTAGGGGAGAGGAGGTAGAGTGTGAGTTTGAGAAGCCATGGTGGAATTTTGGATGGAAGTGCGTGTCAAGCTGTCAAGTGAGATAGGAGTGGAAAGAAAGAGTAGAAGTGCGAACAAGAGATAAACCACCAAGGTCCCTCTGGATACCCCTCTTAAGTGACGTGATAGCATGGATATTGAGGCCACCAAGGTAGATATCCACAGGTGGAGGTCGGCAATTGGACTGAGTTGGATTGAGCACGTTTTTGAAGTTGCTCTAATCTGCTCACAGCGTGATTGCTTTGAAATCAATAAGCCGCGGTCTCCTTCCTTTCCAAAGTTGCCTATAATCTTTATGATATAACATATTTATTATACCTTCAAAGAGTTCTCGAAATCATACAAAGTAGTGTAATCTTCCAAGGTAATAATAATACATGCGTCATTTCACACAACTACAGTCTTCTTCTGTGGAGAGAGAAAGATGGGGAAAAATCCGGGGAACCCGATTTTCTATAACTTACTGTGGCCTTGAACAAACATTGAACATGAAGATCCTATCGGATGGAAGTAGAGTAAAAGTCAACACATATATTGCTAAGAATAGTATAAATTTGAAGATAAGAATAACAAAAACAAGACGTTCGAGGAAGATGTGGAACCATGAAGAGGAACCTTGGAGAAGGAAAAAACAGAGAGCTATCTCTGTTATAAAAGGTTCCAAAAATTAAAAGCAAGGAGATGAGAACAGAGCTTCTTTTGTTTAATGCTCCTGACGGGCGGACAATGGAGAGCCCAGAAAAGTACAGTCAGTATCCACAGAGGTCCGGGTAAGTCCAACCGATTGGTTCCCGAAGAAGCTCCTTTCTGAAGGTCCGCCAAACATGCTTCGTGCCAGCTGAACTAGAACCGAGGCCCTAGCCCAGTTTCAGACTTAACTGAGCCGCAGCAAAGTCCTAATCAGTGCCCTCAGGGTCCCTCTTCACTGGACAACAGTAGACATATGTAGCACATGAATCCGGAGCTGAAGTTCAAAAAATTGAAGGGTACTCAACAGGAACCACGATGTGCAATGTGGACCCGGAGTGGTATGGAGAAAGAAAGAAGAAGGAGAGAGAGAGAGAGAAATGGGCGGGGGAGGGGTATTTATACCTTTCCTGTGGCTTAAGGTAATGGGGAAACTAGGGTGGGTCACGATTTTTGACCCAAAAGGGAAGGCACCCACCTAGGCAGGTACCACCCGTGGACTTGGGTCGAGATATTCTATCTTCACTTCATGAAATCTACATGTGACCATCTGAACAAATATTGGCAAAATTCAGCGATTAACAGCGACTAATTGTATGCATAGGTTGCCTTAAATTGAAACAGCTTAGCCATTTCGATTAAGTGAAGCAGTGATTCCCACTACCCAAACATGATTAATTCTTAGGTCTCACCTATTCTGAACCTCCGAGCTGGTAACCTCTGCTTCCTGGCAGACAAGTTTTCGCTTTTTCATTAGCTTTTGGCTTTGCAACAGAGCTTCGTTTATTTCCATGTATATCGTACAAATAATGTCGAAGGCTTCCTATTCTCATGCCGAATGTGATCTGGTGTAGCACATCTTGGGCAGTATCTCAAAATCGTTCCGTATCGCGTCAACTATTGCCGAGCCTGCAGATCTATGGTCATCTGACTAGTGACTTGGAAATATTGTTCCACCAATCGTACACTTTTCCGAATCGGATATGCGAATTGATTTAGCCGATATGATTTTGATTGAGACTGGCATTGAGATCATAGTAAACTCGTGCGTTATTGCTTCCCCGCAAATGACCCTAGTGGGGATCAGCCTAGTATATATCACAACGTCCAGAAGACACTACCCACAACGCGTAGACGTTATTCTTTTTTTCTTTTCTTTTGAAAAGCTCATCGGCTACATTGACTACTAAGTGCTCCAGATATCTTCATTACTTCAATCCCTGCTAGTGCTCAGGCCATTCGAACGTCATGGGTGATATTGTCCTCTCGCAGAAAAAGCGCTATGCGCTGATCGGCACTGGTGGAAGATCTGCTATGTTCTACACGAGCATTGCAAAAGATTTCAATAAGACCAGCACTCTCGTTGCAATCTGCGATACCAATCAGACTCGACTCAACTATGCGAAAGCCAAGATCGAAGCCTTGGGCCATGAACCAGTCCCAACCTATCTCGCTGCCAATTTCGATCTCATGATCAAGGAGACCAAGCCAGATGAAGTGATTGTCACCACCATCGACCGTACTCACCACACCTACATTGTGCGTGCTTTGGAGCTTGGCTGCAATGTCATTACCGAAAAGCCAATGACCATCGATGTACCGCAATGCAACGAGATCCTTTCAGCTGTCGATCGTACCAACCAGAGGGTCAGGGTCACCTTCAACTACCGTTACGCGCCGCATAACACGAAAATCTTTGAAGTCATTCGATCTGGAGCGATCGGTACCGTTACAAGCATTCACTTCGAGTGGATGCTCAACACGTCCCACGGGGCAGACTACTTCCGACGTTGGCATCGCGATGCTCGGAACAGCGGCGGCCTTCTGGTTCATAAATCCACCCATCATTTCGATTTGATCAATTTCTGGCTGCAATCTCGACCAAAGACAGTGTACGCACAGGGAGATCTCAAGTTCTACGGAAAGAAGAACGCCGAGGAGCGGGGTGTGACCCAGTTCTACTCGAGGACTCATGGAAGCGAGGCAGCTAAGAATGATCCATTTGCACTGCATCTGGATGAAAACCCTCAGCTAAAGTCTCTCTACCTGGACGCCGAGCATGAAGATGGCTACTTCCGTGATCAGAGTGTCTTTGGCGATGGAATCAGCATTGAAGACACGATGAACGTGCTTGTTCGATACGAGAACAGCGCAGTCTTGACATACTCTCTTACTGCGTATGCCCCCTGGGAGGGCTTCCGCGTCAGCTTCAACGGAACAGGCGGCAGACTGGAGGCAGAGATTGTCGAGAGCAGCTATGTCAACTCTGGCGGGGAACAATCCCTGGAAGGCGCCGCTGAAAATATAACTCTCCTTTTGCGACCTTTGTTCCAAGAGCCGCGCAAGATTGAGATTGTGCAAGGCGCAGGTGGGCATGGGGGAGGTGATAATGTGCTGCTTCGTGATCTTTTCGGGGAAGCTGAGCCCGATGAGTATATGAGAGCTGCTAGTCACATTGATGGCGCGGCTTCTATTCTCACCGGTGTCGCTGCCAACCGTTCGATCCGTACTGGACAGGTGGTAAACGTCAAAGATATCCTGGACCTCCCTTGAACAATGTCCGATTTCTAGATTGTGAGTGGGCTTATTGTACTTTGGCTTTATAGAAACTCTTATTTTTGCTCCACACGTTTGAATTGAATTCTTTTCATGGACTAGCAATTAGTTTCAAGACAACCAACCTTGTAGAAAATTTTGACTTGGGCGCTTATTTATTTTACCACTGAGCTGAATACTAATGCTTGCACTTTGTTCTTATCGTGTGAGTTCGTTTGTTCTCTCATAATCTCACGTTAGCTCTGATTTCTCGTTCTGACAATATTGATACCCGGTACTTTATAACTCTCAAGTGCCAACTACGTCCTTTCAATGTCACATGCAAAGCATTGTTCGGACCTAGAAGCCTGGACAGTTTCGTGTAGAAATAATGGGGAAACTAGGTACTCTAGATGTGACGAAGCAACTTTCAACGGATAAACTGTTAAATGGGAAAATGTGAAAATGTGAAAATGGGAGTACATGGGAAGCTTTGCCCTAAGAATTTGGCCTGCCACCATCCACCAATCTACTGATTCATTTCCATAAAATAGTCTCGGATGAGAACCTTGGAATGCGGGGAAGTACCAAGGATGTTGATGTACCCCGGATTTCGGGTAAATAAGTAGCGACGGAGGTTAAGGTTGTCTGTGTAATGCTTCCCCGCAAGATCAGCCGCCAGAAACTTTCGAAACGAGCAGTGCTTGGCTATCATATTTGTTCATATTTGCTCTAGTTCATGTTTTTGCTGCCCTTGATAGGTGCAAAAACTGAATTAGACGCTGCAATTTGCAATTCTTATCAGGCCGTGCAACGGAACACAGACCGATCGATTCATCATGCCTTTTCCAACATTTGTTTTTTACACTAGGGTTGACGAACTATTGGGCTTGAAGGGAAAATAAAGATAAGAGACTTTACGTTCCTTTACGGAACGAACACAGGCAATTTGGACCTGGATTTTCCTTTTTTCACCCCTTGTTGAATTCACCGCCATGGCTGCCCAAGCGAACGATGAAATATCAACAGTGCAAGAGCCAGAGCAAGAGCAGCGCCATGAACGGGCTACACGTTCAAAGGCAGTTGAGTTCTTGACTAGCCATGCAACCGAGACTACATTCACCTACGAAGAGGAGAAAGCCGTTCTCCGTCGTATCGACAAGCGTATCCTCGTTCTTCTTCTATGGGCCTATTTCTTCCAACAGCTTGACAAAAGTTCCATGAGGTAATTATTATTTTGTCAATTACATTACTGTTTCCCTAATTCTCATGAAATTAATCTGGGGTTTGTTAGTTATGTCTCCATTTTCGGCCTACAAGAAGATGCTCATCTAGTCGGCCTACAATATTCCTGGCTTGGGTCTATTCTCTACCTTGCTCAATTGGTAATGCAACCTCTCGTGGCGTTAATTTTAGTGAAGCTCCCCACCGGAAAGGTCCTCGCCAGTGCCATTTTCCTCTGGGGATCAGCACTTACCATTATGGCCGCTTGCACTGATTTTCCCTCGCTTCTCGGAATGCGCTTCGTCCTTGGCTCGTTCGAGTCCTGCATTGCACCATGTTGTGTTGCTATGACACAGATGTGGTGGCGTCGAAGTGAACAAACTTTGCGCGTCAGCTACTGGAATGCAATGAATGGCCTGACCTCCATCATTGGTAGTCTTCTCACCTACGGTCTTGGACACATTCACAGCAATACTTTATATCGGTACCAGACAATCTTTATGTTCTGTGGTCTTTTGACAGTGGCTTACTCTCTGCTCGTTTTCTGGTTGATGCCTGATACCCCGATGGAAGCCAAGTACTTGAGTGAACGTGAGAGACTCATTGCCACAGAGAGACTGCGCGCCAACCAGATGGGTATTTCCAACCAAGAATGGCGATGGGATCATACTCGAGAGGTTCTTTTCGATCTCAAGACGTGGTGCTGGTTCTTCTCGATCATAACTATCTCGTAAGTATTCATCTATTTCCAATTCACACTTGAACAGATGGATGTTCGGACTAACGTCTGTAATAGTATTGCAAGCGGAGGTATCTCAAGCTTCGGTTCCCTGATTGTTAAGTCATTTGGATTTGACAGCTTTCAAACAATCTTATTCAATATCCCCTTCGGGGTCATTCAAATTGTGGCTATCTTACTCACAGGATGGCTAGCCACATGGACCCAACGCAAGGGTCTCGTTATAGCTGGAGCCAGCGTACTGCCAAGTGTCGGAGCCATCATGATGCTTACTGTCCCCCGACACAACAAGGGAGTTCTACTCTTCGGCTACTACTTGGTATACTCCCAATAACATGGTCATTATAAGATCCCCAACTAATGATCCTAGGTCTCCACAATGGCATCTATCACTCCACTGATATATGCTTGGCAAGCGCAAAATACCGCAGGTGACACTAAAAAGAAGTGTACCTCTGGTATAGTATTTATCGGCATGTGCGCTGGCAATGTCATTGGACCGCTTCTTTACTCTACCGAGGAGGCACCATTATATAGAACGGGTCTCATAGCCAACCTTGCTATGTTTGTCACTGTTGGGATCATCGCTGGGTATGCTCTCGCTACACCTGTGATTATGTTCTTTGGCTAACTTTTTTTGGTAGCCTGACTCCTTTCTACCTCATGTACCTGAATAAGAAGCACGAGAAGCGACGCGTGGAGCTCGGTAAAGTGGGCCCCGTGGCTGATATGTCCATGCTGGACAAGGATCAGCGAAAAGAAACTAAGGTATTGGAGCTGGAAGATATTCAAAAAGTCTCGGTGGAACAAGACAACGGTTTGCAGGACATGACCGACTTGAAGAATGAGGACTTCGTCTATGTTTACTAGCTCCAAAAGATCTTCAAGGAATATTGAATTTTCTGGACGAAATATTGCTTGCTCTACGATATCAATACATCTTGTTTCAGACGAATTTCACGTGTAGGGCTCCCCATAATGAACATGATTCCTTTATTATACGGCCTTAGGCTGCAAATTTGGCGCCTCAGGCATTCCACATTTATAGCTGGGCAGCTCGCTCTCCAGACTCCAGAGGAAATAAATCTCTCCCTCCCTCTTCTCCTTCAGTCGCTACAATTGAACAGCCCATATCAAATGAAAATTCAATCAAACCCCAGCCAACTTACCAGATACCGGGACACTATTTGGTTGTCCCTTTCTAGCTTTACTGTAGGCAGCAATTTTCCCGCAGTTTTCTTAGAGCCGTTAGCAATTAATTTACAGAAGTGGAGCGGAGATCCAGAATGTAGGGATTAGGAACGCTGCTGCCTCAGGGGGGCGCAGCTTACTACTGTACTATTTAGGAAATGTCGCTATTACCCCAACCCCTTCGACTAAACAAGCTTCTCAGAATCTACCACAGGTCGTATACCTACGGGGTAAGCTTTTGGAGGTAAGGAATTTCTCCCACATCCCAATTCTAGATTTAGATGCTTTTGTGAGCCAAACAATACAGGTCTTTACCTATCCATGCCTGGAGCTGACAAGATTCCTTCCTTAGGGAGTCAAGATATTGCTACAAGCTGCAGCATAGGAGTTTCAGCATGGCCGTTTCGTCACTACTACCCTCTCGATTTCGCAGTAGCGAGCCAATTGACCAACAGCAATCCGTACGCGTTGGCAACCGAGCAATGACCTCGACCCTCCATTTCCTATCTAAAACTGCCTATCTACACCCAATCCATACAATTTGCACCATAGCTATCTTAGCTAGCACCACATACATTGGACTACTCAAAGATAGCGTTTTCCATACCCCCGCAAATGTTGGCAAAGCAGAATGGGGCTCTTTGTTCGCAGGAAGCCGGAGCTTGATCACTGGCCCACACAATGGCTGGAAGTGGCAGAGCTTCGATACGGATTCGCAGGATCTCAAGGATTTTGAGGATATCAACCACCAAGCACTGGTAACCTTGGTATTCCCGGGATCTTATGCCGAGGGATCCCAAACCAATACAGTGCCCTTTGATCCTCTCCCCCTAAATCTATCTGTGATTCACCTTCCCTCAACATCAAACCCTTTTGGCACCTATTCGAAAGATAATAGTTTTGCCTTCTCTGTTCAGTACAACAATGTACCCGAGCTAGTGACTGCTGTGCAGGAAATTCCCGACCGAAAATCGTTTAAGGCGGAAGGTGTCGAGATGGAGCGTCAGATGTGGATTATGAAGGCTTCGAGGGCTCGCACAAAAGGCAGCCTTGCTCATTGGGCCCACGATACCTGGACAGAGTTTCTTGATCTTGTTAAAAGCGCTCAGACAGTCGATGTTATTGTTATGGTGCTAGGCTACATATCTATGCACTTAACCTTCGTCTCACTGTTTCTAAGCATGAAGAACTTGGGATCAAAGCTTTGGCTTGCCACAAGCGTCCTTTTGTCATCAACTTTCGCCTTCTTGCTAGCCCTCGATGTGACGATAAGGCTCGGTGTTCCGATGAATATGAAGCTGCTATCCGAAGGCCTTCCTTTCCTAGTGGTGATCATTGGCTTTGAGAAGAGCATTACTCTGACCAGAGCTGTTTTGTCCCATGCCGTAGAGCATCGAAAGCCCCATAAGGCACAGGCTCACCAGGATGACGCGGCTGCCATTACCGAAAGTACCATTCAGTATGCTGTGCGAAGCGCCATTCGGGAAAATGGTTACGATATAGTGTGCCACTATGTTGTCGAGATCTTGCTCCTGGCCGTTGGTGCTGCCTCGGGCGTGCAAGGACTGCGGGACTTCTGTTTCCTGGCTGCATTGATCCTTCTCTTTGACTGCCTGCTGCTGTTTACCTTCTACATCGCTATTTTGTCAATTAAGCTCGAGGTCAACCGCATGAAACGTCATGTCAATATGCGACACTTGTTAGAAGACGAGGGTTTCAGTCGACAGACAGCCGAGAGTGTGGCTGAGAGCAATGATGCACGAGACAGTGCAAAGGCGCACATATTTGGGAAGAACATAAACGGCAGCAGTGTTCCAAGGTTTAAGTTCTGGATGGTTGTGGGCTTCTTTGTGGTCAACCTTGCCAACATCTGCTCTATCCCTTTCCAAGGCTCATCTAGGGCATCGCTATCGAGTATATCGTGGACTGAAACCCTGGGCGGAGGGGTTATGACGCCAGCTCTTGAGCCCTTCAAGGTAGCTGGAAACGGACTGGATGAACTGCTGTTCCAGGCAAGAGGACGCGGTCAATCGACGGTGGTAACTATCCTTCCTCCCATCAAGTATTCAGTTCGTCGCGCTGCTTCGCACTCGGTGGATACCAGGGATAGTCAGTACGGAGTTGGTGGAAGGATGGTCGGTGGCCTGCTCGCCGGCCTTGAAGACCCTGTTCTCTCCAAATGGGTATTTGCGGCACTTGCTCTAAGTGTAGCTCTGAATAGCTACCTGTTCAAGGCTGCAAGATTGGGAATCAAAGATCCCAATCTCCCCGTCCACCCGGTTGATTCAGTGGAACTCGCTCAGGCTGAAAGGTTCAACGCACCACAGATTCCTCCGACAGAGAGCTTCACTCATATCACTACCGACGGTATTGGCGAGGCTTCATTGGCGTCGGTGACGGCACCTCCAATAGTCACTAAGCTAGTAGAAGAGCCAGCAGCGCCTCAGACACAACTCAAACTTGAAGATTTGCTGAAAGACACGCCGATCAGCGAGTTGGACGATGAGAATGTTGTTGCATTGTCATTGCGGGGCAAGATTCCCGGATATGCACTGGAGAAGAGTCTAAAAGATTGCACTCGAGCCGTGAAGGTTCGCCGTTCTATCATTTCGAGGACACCGGCTACTGCAGAGCTTACAAATATGTTGGAAGACTCAAAATTGCCGTATGAAAACTATGATTGGGAACGTGTTCTTGGTGCGTGTTGCGAGAACGTCATTGGTTTCATGCCGGTCCCTGTTGGTGTCGCTGGTCCTATCGTTATCGATGGCAAGAGCTATTTCATCCCTATGGCAACAACTGAGGGTGTTCTGGTCGCTAGCGCTAGCCGCGGTAGTAAAGCTATCAACCTAGGTGGCGGCGCTGTGACAATCCTGACTGGTGACGGTATGACACGGGGCCCATGTGTGAGCTTTGAGGTTCTTGAACGAGCTGGTGCTGCAAAGGCGTGGCTTGACTCAGACGCCGGGCAGACTGTTATGAAAGAAGCCTTTAACTCGACGAGCAGATTTGCGCGACTACAGAGTATGCGAACCACTATTGCCGGGACTAATTTGTATATTCGGTTTAAGACCACCACTGGCGACGCTATGGGAATGAACATGATTTCTAAGGGTGTAGAACATGCCCTTAATATTATGGCGACGGAGGCAGGGTTTAGTGATATGAATATTGTCACCCTGTCTGGAAATTACTGCACGGATAAGAAACCTTCTGCTTTGAACTGGATCGACGGACGCGGCAAGGGCATTGTAGCCGAAGCCATTATCCCGGCGAACGTTGTCAGGGATGTCTTAAAGAGCGATGTGGATAGCATGGTCCAGCTCAACGTTTCGAAAAACCTAATCGGATCAGCCATGGCTGGCTCAATCGGTGGCTTCAACGCCCAAGCTGCAAATCTCACTGCTGCCATTTTCATTGCTACAGGGCAGGACCCGGCGCAAGTCGTGGAGAGTGCTAACTGCATGACATTGATGAACAAGTAGGTTGAAAGCGGTTGCTTATTCAGACCAATTTGCTAACCTTGCCTGTTTTAGTCTCCGTGGCTCTCTTCAAATTTCCGTCTCCATGCCGTCCATTGAAGTCGGCACGTTGGGCGGTGGTACTATCCTGGAGCCCCAGGGAGCAATGCTCGACATGCTTGGTGTCCGCGGCTCACACCCGACCACGCCCGGTGAGAATTCCCGTCGACTTGCGCGTATCATTGGAGGCGCTGTTCTTGCTGGAGAGCTTTCCCTATGCGCTGCCCTAGCCGCGGGACACCTTGTGAGAGCGCACATGGCGCACAATCGCTCTACTCCGGCATCTACTGCCCCTTCTGTCTCACCATCCGGCGGAATTATATCAGCACCTGGTCCTAGCAATGGACTCAGACCGAGTGATGCAGCCGCGGAGCGGGCCAAACGCTGATTTGATCGAAAGAGCAAGTGATGTTGATAGAATATTTTATCAAATCTATTTGTTGATCTAGATGATTTGGGTGGCAAATTTCTATATCTTCTATATTCCCACATAGATATATGAATGTGTCGGAAATCACCGGTAGAGCAATGTATGTTCAAAATGACAGATGTGTATGACTCTAACTAACTAAAATGACAAGAATCCCCTATTTGACAATTTGCTGGGGCATAACTGACTAAGCTTAATATGCAATTTGTATGGGGCCCACTATCATAGCGGTCCATGTATTTTCCGAGGTGTTGAATACTCGGGTTCCCAGTCATGTATTGTAACATAGCTTTCGACATAATGTATGAATAGGTAGGCTATAAAAGTGCATTTAAAACGCCTAGGCTTTTCAATAAAGCCCGTATAAAATAGGTAGTATACTGGATACATAATTGCTTCAGTTTTTGCTCTAGTGAATCAACCTGCACTCACTACAAAAAAGCAATGTCAGGCAGATCATTGACAACGACTGAGATTTGAAAATAGTTATGAACCTAGCTAGGTGGAGGATTTACGCGTAGATTACTAATCCCCCCGTTTCCAAGCGGGGAGAGGGTCAACGAGCCTCGGTCATTTCGGCTTAATCATTATACAAATACATATAAATGTCTGAGAACCAACCCCTTTTTCCTGAATTCACTTTTCCCGCATAATTGAGTTCTAATCAATTTCATAATGTCCGTGGACGAACAAGTCAAACTCTCCAACTTCTCCACCATCTTCTCCCTCGAGGGAAAGGTCGCTGTCGTAACAGGCGGTTCTCGAGGACTAGGACTACATGCAGCCTCGGGGTATGTATCTCTAGCGATTTGTTTAAGTATTGCTCAATAAAATATTCTAATATATTGGCAGTCTCCTCCAAGCCGGGTGCTCCAAAGTCTACATCACCTCCCGCAAGAAGGCAGCCTGCGATGAAGCAGTCGCAGCTCTCAATGCCATCCCCAACAAGCGGCCTGGCGCACAAGCCATCTCTGTACCAGCTGACAGCTCAGACATGAAAGAGCTAGACCGACTTGTCGCTGAGGTGGCCAAGACCACAGACCGTGTTGATATTCTCTTCGCCAATGCCGGCGCAACATGGGGTGAGAAGTTCGATACTCACCCCGAGAAGATGTTTTCGAAAGTCATGGATTTGAATGTAAAGAGCGTGTTCTACACAATCCAGAAGTATGTTAAGAACCTAGCCTAAACTAGGGATGAGACGAGATTTTAACATCAAACTAGATTCACCCCTCTCCTTACAGCAAAGGCAACCATCACAGATCCATCCCGTGTCATTATCACCGCCTCTGTGGCAGGTATTGGAATTGGCACAGTTGGTGAAAACGCAACGCCGTCTTACTCCGCTTCCAAGGCGGCTGCTATTCATTTGGCGAAGAACTTGGCTGTTGAGCTTGGCCCACGCCATGTCTTGACCAATGCTATTGCACCAGGGTTCTATCCCTCAAAGATGGCTAGTGGACTTATCAAGACAAAAGGGGGTATGAAGCAGCTTGAGGAGTACTCACCGAATGGGCGGCTTGGCAAGCCTGAGGATATTGCTGGTTTAGTGGTCTTCCTCGGGTCTAGGGCTTCGAGTCATTTGAATGGAGCGGTCATTGCGACAGATGGTGGAGCTGTGCTTAAGGGGAGACTCTAAATTGATTTATGTTTCCTATTGAACCAAACAAAGCACAAAACATTGCAGAGTAACCTATTCCAGGTTTTAATGCAAGACTGTATGATCAAATTTAAACTATAATCTATCAAAATAAAGAGCCTCGATAAAGACTATAAGGGTGTAAAGATGGTATAGTGTGTATGTAGTTGTCCTCTACACGAGACTTCGGGTAATTACATATATACCGGATAATGCCTGGCACTCGAGACCTTTCCCTTTCCGTTTTAGTGCTCACCTCTTGCCGCTTTTTGATCATTGGGTAAAACTGAGCACCGTCTCTGTGATGGAGATAACAAGGAACAAGGAAGGAACCTTGAAGAAAACATACAGAGAGCTATCTTTGTGAAAGGTTCCAAAAATTGGCTCGAAGAACACGTAGAACGAGATGAGGACAGAGCCCCTTTGGTTCGGCTCCTGGCGGATGACGGGAGCACCCTGACACGTACAGTCTGTTTCCGCAGAGGTTCATAGGAATGTCTGAGAACTGTCCCCTCCCAAGACATGCTTCATGCCATTCGCGGCCTAGCCTGGGCCGCCTGCAAAGACCCGCCAGAGTCTTCAGGACTGCCCCGATCACTAGACAACATTAGACATATGTTGAATATGGAACTAAAGCTGATAAGGTTCAAAAAATACTGTGTGTGTCCAGGTAACCACGGAGTGTAATGTAGGCCTGAAGGGTTGAGGAAAGAAGAATGAAGAAAAGAGAGGAATTTGGGTGGGGAAAGGGGGTACTTACACCTTTCCAGTGGCTGAGGGCGAGGGAGGTAGGAGAGTTGGTGACGATTTTGACAACAAGGGAAGGCACCTGATTTAAGAGCTACATGGGTACTTGATCGAGAGGTATTGAGACTGTGATAGTTTAGGTATCCAGACACTTCGGTACTTCAAATTTGGTACTTAATGTAGATTGCTTACCACCTGGGCATTCATCCATGTCTAGTTCCCCACGCCATCAATACCTCAGTGGTCTCGCTCTTTCATGGGGAGTTGTTGAACAGGGCTTCCGGCACCCTGAGTGGATCTTGACTGTTCGAATCTGATCGAGTACCACTGATACGAGTTTCGCCTGCGCTTCGTCAAACCGTCAAGTCTTCCCGTGAGCGAAAGTTGAGTCTCATCATGTCCGACTCAGACTCGAATACAACTCTATATTAGCTTCTCCATATTCCCGCTCTCGTCTATGCCTCGACACGGGAATATGATATTTATGGTGTCAGTGGAGATGAAGGCACATGAAGGCACAATGTGAGTCTTCTAATATGGGGACAGTCGGATGACTCTAGGAGACTTCAACAAGATTTTCAAATCTGGGGCAGGCTGGAGCCGTCTATTCAATACAGATGTTCTACTTAACAAGAGGATAGAATAGTACACATATCGAGGCCATTTGAGCGCACCGGGCCTAGACAGCGAGCCGGGCAATGAACAAGTAATCAACTAGCCCTGTGAAGGAAAGACTGCCTAGGATAGCCCGTGAGTATACCAACTTGTGGCAAGAGTGTATCAAGGGGAACTCCAGCAGTGAGGTCGGTCAAACCGCTCTTGTGGGAAGGCCTAACATTCCGAGCGGGGCTCACGCTGCCGAGTGTGAGGTTCCTCCCACTGCCCTGCCTCCGGGCGGGCTTCGTCATTAGAATTGCAGAAAATGGCCAGGAAGGTATCTCTATCAAGATCTCCATTGACAAGCCTGCTTTTATTTTTGACCGACCCACCGTGTAAATGATGCTCTCTGGTGGAAGACGAATCGTAAGCGCGGGCGACGTCGCCATTAAAGACCTGAGCAGAGTGATCCAGGTTTGTGTTTGTGTAACAGTGCCTGATATAGCCGGGAGATTGAACATTGTCGCGACCTTCGAAAGAGGTGCAATTACTTTGGCGATCTAGGAATGGCGAAATATATTAGCAAGGGATCACATGGTTAAGTGAGCGGACAGAGACACCTTGATCATGATCTGGTGAATGACTCCCGTTAAACCCTATGGAGCGCACTTGATCATCCGTAAAGGAAAAGGAGCGCATCTCAGGGTCACGGTCACGATCATGAGTATAGGTGGCGAGGCCCCACTCACTGTGGCCTGGCGGAAGCTCCAGTGCAGATTGAGCGGTTCCATGGGTATTCGCCGAGGGACGAGGGGCCGACAAACGTGTTTCCATTTCCCGACTTGAGGGACGGGACGCTTGAGTTGGATGTTCTTGAGCGCGGATCGGCATAGCTGATAGTAGCATGAGTGACTCACGGTTGCAGGGAGGAATCGTGGAAAAACTGCAGTGGGGGGCGACGAGAGCCGGGGCAGACAGCTCTCTTAAAGAGCATCCATAACAGGGGCTAGCAATACAGCGCGCAGGTATGGTGATAATGATACAGTCGAACGCAGGGTGATCAGATCACAAGCGGCGGCAGTAGCGGATGGTGACGAGGGTCTGATCGCCCAGTGCGATTGGGTGAATCAAGCATCCATAGATGTTGGAACGGTGGGGCGGTGAACTCAATCCGAGAGGCGATCGATACGGAGGGGCTTGACATTAGTACCGGACTGTGGGGCGGGCGATTAAGGTGGGCTTGGGACTAAGTTGCGATACAAGACATATTACAAGACATATTGAACGATGCGAACAGGCAATATTGTAGGGCTTAGAGGCTGACCTGGGATTTGATAGGGCGTAGTGGTTACGGCTTCGAAGAAACAGAAGATAGGAAATTTAAAGATTACCGAAATCATAGCATATGAGAAGATGAAAGGGAAAGGATTTGCCTAATAAAGCAGACAAGGGGAAAATTACAAGTACAGATATGTCTCGAGGTTCTGCTGTCGATCGCATCCTTCTTCCTAGCGAATACTACACACCCTCCCAGCAACCAATCAAAAAATGAGGCGCGCTTGGGAGCCCTAGAGAATAGGTAACAGCCAGAGCATGCCACTGCACATTGAACGGTCTGTGCACGGTCTGTGCGCATCACCCCACTGGACACGCCTACGCGCTGTCGCAGGCGGAATCCCGGAACCGGGGATTATCCGCCTCCGGCGGCTGGTCCCGGCGTGTTCCCATAGTTAAGAATTAACCTTCCATTAATTATAAGACTGCACATTTATATCACTAAGGCTACTCAGACTACTCAGGCTGGACTAAGAGTAAGCCCTGGTACTCAGGCTTGACCTAGGGTAGTCAATCGTCTTTACCACAACGCCGAATCATTCCGCATTAGCGGCTCTTCAATACCATGGAACGGAACGCCATTACACTTGGCACCGCCTTCCCAGCTATAGCACTAGTCCGTATTGGGATGTCATTCCGCGGCCTTGCATTTTGTCCATGCCATGTTTCTTCACTTCTTGCACTAGGCTTGGCCTTCTACCTAGGGGGCCAGCATCTGCTAAACTGACTGGTCGTGATCATGCTGACATTAGACCTGTCAGAGACTAGAAACGAGCATGATGGTTGTGAATTCGTATCCCAATGATCGTGATTTAAGCAGTATGACCTCGACTCTGGAAATCACAGTTCGCAATGCGCCCCCACTCTAGGGGACTATAGTCTCACGCCCGCGTCAAGCTGTGGGCTTAGCCCTTCCCCCAACTATCACTCCGAGAACGATCTGGAAGTCCTGTCACAATAGTAACCGCAAATTTCAATACTGCTGCATTTATCCAAATGGGATGGCAGAATTTCAAGTACCGAGCTTCCGGAAAGCTGCATCCAGTATACGATAGAATTGAAAGAGACAGTGAATAAGAAAGTCCTTTCTCCCGACACAGAAGATGACGCAGCCCTGACTCCTAGTGCTTACTGCCCGATGACCCTAAAGGGGAAATTGGAGAAGTCGGCAGAAGGAAAGACCCCCGGTAAAGGAAGGGTAAAGTCGGACGACACCTCGATCATGGTGTCAGTATAATAAAGTATCACTTCCACAGCAGACTAACCAAAACCCTCAAGATTGACGGGGCCGAAGATTCCTCGGGCCAACCGTCAAGGCTCATAAGACGCGATACAGCCGCTCCTGCCACGTGCACACCGCAGCTTTGGTCCACACAAGTCCGCCATAGAGTCTCGACAAAAGGCCCAACTAGGCCGAGATTGACGGCTGATTCTGGTGTAATGCAAGGGCGATATTTGAGGGATCTCGCCAATAATGCTGAGCTCATCCTCGGCATCACGAGTGGTATGGTAATAGAACTCTGAAGGGCTGCCGAGGCCATCTCGCTAGGCGGATTCAGATAATGCAGGATCTTGGACATGATTTCGGCACGGGAACAAACAAGCATGCTCTTTTGACAAGATCACCATTATTTTCGGGAAAGAGCGCAAAGCCCCAGAAGACATAGATGTCGTACGACTGGTAAGCAAACACCGGTTGGACAGGGAGACAAAGCCTCAAGCCCCAGTTACTATTCATCATAAAAACGATTGCACCAGCCTGAGATGTTCATCGAGATAGAGACAGAACGAATTTAATAAGTCTAATGTCCTCGGTTATGGTGGTGAAAGATTCCAACATAGATTCAGATGTGTGCGCAAATTGAATGGCAAGCTGGCGGGAGATTATTTGTTCCAATTTTAGATCCCAACACAGTCGAGCCCGGTGTACAGATGATGATATCGCTAGGCCCTATAGCCTTTTTGAAATCAGGTCCACTCTGAGGAACGTCGAGCCGACTGATTGTACAACGATTTTGGTTGACCGTAGATTCGAAATTCCGTATCTTGGTATCGAATTGAAAATCCACGCCTCGACTCCGGAGAAAGAAATATATAGGAAGGTTTCTCGACTCGTCTTGGTAATAGCCTATGAGATCCAAGCAACTCAAAACATCTAAGCTGTGGAAGACGAATAAATATTACCTATCAGCACGCCTGAATCCTGCGGCGCAGTGTTAAGACTGAAAGCCAAATCTGTAGAATTCGGATACCAGAAGCTAAACAGGGGAATCAATACGTTGGGTCGTGCAATTACTCACTGTGTCGACCATATAGTCCAAAATGTACTCCGAAAAAACTTTCTTGGAAAAAGATTCGTATCTTTTTTTTGCAGGCTTTTCTCCCTTTTCATCAGAAGACACATTAGATGTATTATGTGGTTCCACTTAATATTCAGCGACTTCGTGGGCAGGTGTTTGAAAGCTCCTTTATTTTAAGCGATAAAACAGGTGGCCCCTTTTCTGTTCATAGCATTTTGTCCCTCCTCTGCCCGGAGGTCATAGAGACAAGAGCCGCCTTCGGCCACTGGGGATGGAATCATATGGAGAAGCACTGTCAACGCCGTTCCAACAGGAGCAGGGAGACACCCTGCAAACTGATCGTATCCTGCAAGCATACTACCTTGATCATGCAATATTTGCTTCAAGGATAAATGCTTATCGAGAATATGCACAGCATAAGGATTTAAACGAGCCTTTTTTTATCTGGTAAACTGCTGATGCTAGAGATGTAGTTCCACTTCCAAGGGTCCAGGCCTCGGTTGTTTCTGGTGAACGCCGGTTATATTGTGCTGAGATATCCATGGAGAGTGTCTTATAGGCGAAGCAGATTCGAATGCGATGGAAAGCTGTTGCAATGTACATATGTCGAACATCAAAAAGCATGAATATCGCACATACGTCCGCCTAATTATATCAATAAAAATACAAGCAGGCTAAGTGTATTAGTGTGGCTTACTGATTGGACACTGAGTATCACTGCGTAATCAGAGAGCATCCAATGAGCACTCACTGATCTGAGCCCGTGCTGACATCTACTCAGTGAGCCTGAGCCCAAGCACCCTCATAAAAGCGGCGGCAGCTCAAATAGGAAGCCCTACCCACCAGGGAATACCCGGTGGGTACATACATACCCCTTCCCAAAATCTGGGCCGAGGCGGCTGTTCTCCACACTTCTCCCCGCATTCAAAACCACCTCTCTCCGCCGCAATGTCTTTCTCTCTACATATTCACAATGGCTTCCCAGGAACCCCATTATGTGGCAGTTGCCCAGAGCAAGCAAGCTGAACCTGCTGCAGCTATTCTGGCGGCTGCCTGCACACCTCATACCTGAGGGGATGTTGTCAATTTCTGAGTCGATCACGGTTGGCCCAAAAAGTTACCAACGAGTCGGGGTAATGGCTATTCCACGGACATGTGACCTACTTACATATAAAGAATTGGAAATCACGGAGAAATACGATGTGCGGGGCCTCGTGGCGGAGATGGGAGAGGGCCGGTTGAAAGTCGAGGACGTGGTGCGAGGGTTTTGCAAGGTACTTCTGCATGTTAGCTGATTCTCTACGATTGAGTCACTAATATCTATGTTATAATTCAGAGAGCAGTCATCGCTCACCAACTCACTCGCTGTCTCACAGAACCCCTCTTCGACCGCGCCCTACAACGAGCCCGGGAGCTGGACGACCACTTGCAGCGCACAGGCACCCCGATGGGCCCCTTACATGGACTCCCGGTGTCATGAAGGATACATTTAATATAAAAGGCGTGGACTCAATCATTGGATTGTCCGCTCTGGCATTCAAGCCCGCGCAAGCAAATGCCCCGCTAGTAGACCTGCTGCAGTCTCTGGGCGCGGTTGTGATCGCCAAAACAAACGTACCACAAACACTCGCAACATTGGACAGTTGCAACCACCTTTTCGGGCGCACGCTGAACCCTCTCAACCGTAAATGGACTGCTGGTGGAAGCACTGGCGGGGAGGGTGCGTTGATCGCCATATGCGGGTCCATGGTCGGCTTTGGCACAGATATCGGCGGTAGCATCCGCGTACCAGCCATGGGCCAGGGTATCTACGGGTTCAAGCCGAGTGGCGGACGCGTGCCATTTGGGGGTCAATAGAGCGGCCAGATTGAAGGCAAGGGCCGGATAGGGTTGCAAGCAGTGGCTGGGCCGTTAGCTCGCTCTGTTGCGGATATCAACGCCATCATGGCGGAGATCGTGCCTCGCGTGGAGCTGTTTGGCGAAGATTGCATTCCGGGCTCATGGTCGTCACAATCGATGCCGCTTTCTCTCACTCCACCGCACAATTTCACTATCGGTGTTCTCAAGACAGATGGTCTCGTTACACCTCTACCCCCGATCACCCGAATCTTGAACGAAGTCGCCGACAACCTCCGCCGTACACCCGGCGTCGAGGTCGTTGATACCCCACTTCCGCCGGTCGTACCTAAATGCCAAGCCCTCGCTGGCCGACTCATGGGCGTCGACGATGTGTCCCACATGCTTGACCTTATCGACAGCATGGGCGAGGACCTCATTCCGTGGCTGCAGGGCCGAATGAAGCGCGGCAA
This sequence comes from Penicillium expansum, assembly GCF_000769745.1. NCBI lineage: Eukaryota > Fungi > Ascomycota > Eurotiomycetes > Eurotiales > Aspergillaceae > Penicillium > Penicillium expansum. The sequence continues at coordinate 194,317 of NW_015971335.1, forward strand.
AGCCTTGACGGTGGTTCAACTAGCGACGCTGCAGGCTCAACGTGCCGAAGTTGAGAAGGAGATGATGAAGATGTGGACGTTGTCATCACAGGGTTCGTCTGCTCCCCGACGCGTTGACGCCATAATTTGCCCTGTGGCGCCACACCCGGTCCCGGAGATCGATCGCTACAACGCCGTCGGGTACACATCTACCTTTGTGTTATTAGATTACCTGGCTAGCTCGGTTCCTGTCCGCTCATTCACAGAATCTGATCTTGAGACTGGACGGGAAATGGAAGCACCTGTATTGGGAAGTTGGGATAAGGCTAATCGGCAGCTGTGTAAGTTTTTGATATTGATGATTGACATATATGTGATCTTTCGCTAATTTGGTTTGATTTACAGGGGCTGAAAAAACGGCTGACCGTCGGGTCTACCTTGGGTCACCTCTAAGTGTGCAGGTCGTCACTCCGAAGCAACACGATTATCAAATTTTCCAGGCAATGGAGATCGTTGATCGGGCCGTGCAGGGCCGCGCAGGCCCCACCGGTGCGAAGCTATAGTTAGTTCGCATGTATCTGTCCATAGCAACATGACCACTTTCTGGAAAGGGCCACAACAAGAATAGTTGGCCGCGTTTGCGGCCTTGTGATATCTTTTCAGTAGGTCTTTTTAGCTGGTGGTTGTAGAGGTCTCTTCAGATGTATGTGAAGGCGGTAAAAAAAAGCGGACTTTGTGTAGGGGATTTTCTATATGTAACCTGTGATTTGAGGTTGAAAATCTTACGAAAATTCCTGAGGCAAATACAGTAAGAAATCTGCCGAGGTATAGCTACTCGTCGGCTATCGGCTGTCGGCTGTTGCATTATGGGCTGATTCGTTGATTCGAGGAAGTAAATCAATTCAACCAATCAGAAGTGCAGGAACCAAAGTGGCAAGAATGTCATGCTTTCAGCACGCTGATAGGAGATGGGGTGGTACGATAATGGTGTGGAAATGGGGTATCGAGCGAGGTGAGCGGCGGCATGATGCATTTACATAAATGTACAAGTCAAGCCACAAACACAACAACTAGAACCATAACCAGAGTACCCAAGCCTAGAGAATGAGGCCAAGATACTAGACTAGATTTACCTTGGACGGGTCGCTCTCAAAGTTAATGTCGCAGAACCACGGATCAGATAAGATCTCCGCGGGTGATGGTCTCTTCGCGGGATCATATTGTAAAGTCCATCGAATGAGCGTTTTCACTTTATGAGCTTCCTCCTCATCAAGATCCGGGTCTGCCTGATCGAATGACTCTTCGATGGATGTCTGCTCCACCATAAGCGGTTCCTCCCCCGGAGTAACTCCTCCAAGCTGACAATTAAAGAGCTTCCTCTCAGGAGTGAAGTAGAGCGACGATGTCTTCCAATGCCTGAAAAGCTCGTCGGGGAGGGCGCCGAGCTGGGCGGTGAGGTAAACAAGATGATCGTCATCTTCCATCCCGGAGTATGGTATACAGAAGAGTGGCTGTCCGGTGATAAGCTCAAAGACAATGCAACTGAAACTCCAGACATCAACGGTATTATTGACGGATCCGGTGAGGATCGACTCGGGAGCTCGGAGGCCGAGTGGAGTAACAGGCTTTTCCGGCGGATCGGTAAGGAAATATGCTATTCAGAACAGAGGTATGAGTATAGATGTTCGTCAAGAAGAAGGAACAGATAATCGAAATAGGAGAGGGACTGACCACCACCTATATCGGATAATTTGACCTTGAACCCTTCTGTGTAGTAAGTAAAGGGCACCAGTGGCTGCGCAACACAAAGATATTGAGGAGCCCATTTGTCTTGTTTACCATCTAGCCTCTCTATAGGTCGCGAGATCGACCGGGCTTGCACATCTTCCTCTTGCCGGACTAAGTTCCCGGGCTTCGAGTTGATATTATCAAGAGTGAAGAGTATGTTTCCCGGCTGGAAGTCTCCGTGGGCGATACCATTTTCATGGAGAAATGCAAGAGCCTGCAGGATGCTCTTTGCCATCTGAAGCGGATATCGGATCTCCATTTCTTGCCTGCGAGGTTTGAACTGCGGCAGCTCCTCGACCATAGTGTTCACACTCGGACCCATAGGCTCAAATACCAGGCACTTGTGGACGCCATTGGGCCCGCGATGTTCGAACTCGCCTAGCAGTCGCGTGATATGCCGGGTTCCTTCTACTGGTCCGACTTCAATGATATGTCGTAAGATTCATAGCTCGGTTGTCAATTCCGAGATTTCCGAGAAGAGGATCTTTAGGGCGACATATCCATTGTTTCTTCCCAAGTTTCCGGATGACCTTGTACTGGCGGTTGAAGACGTCGCCGAGAATGACTGGGTGATAACCACCTGGGCGGTAATCCTCCACCCATTCACAGGGTAACGTAATAGCTTTGAATCTCCGTCCGTCATCTATTGAGGCCTTTGATGGCGGATTGGGAGGAGACGAGGTACTCATGGCTGCGATGGAGCTGCATTGTCCAAGATGTATCGTATCGAGCGGAATGTTTTATAAGAAATACAGGATTTTGATGGGGAAGAGCAAAACCTGAGAAACTGGATAGACGTTCCCAAAGAGCATTGGGCAAGTGGTAACGAGTTTCGGATCTTGTACACGCGTCATCGTACTATGTTTATTTATCGTGGTTTGATATGACTAAGAAAATTGAGCCGTTCTTATTGGCCTAAATATCGCGGTGCCAACCCGGGCCTAGGTGGCCCAAGCGGCCCAGACCCACGGAATGGCCGACAAGCAATGCGGCTAAGCCCCTGATAAGACTAAAGCCAATCTCGCGATGCTCTTAATTATGGCGCAATACCCGATTTTGCCTGGTATGGCGTCCACACCATGTTATTGCCAAGGCAAAAGAAAAAAAAAAGCAGTGGCAAGCAAAAATAAGAAAAATAAGATAATCCACGTGTAATCTGTCTCTCATTTGTTTATAATGCAGCCTCCGCCGATCCCACCTCCATAGGTCGACTTACCTTCTTAACCCATTACTTTGATCATCTTACCCAACATGTCCAAGGAAGACAAGAAGGAACCAGGCTACGTTCTGGGCAACGAGTCTGATGGAACAGACTCGTTTGATACCATCACTGCTCTGGTCGCCGCAGGTACGGATTGCACTACGTTATATGCCGGAGTAAGCTGACATTACCTTTTGTCCAGACCATGCACATGATATCAAGCTTCGGACTATGTCATGGCAAAAGACGGCCTGCTTGCTTGCCGGTGAGCAGGTTTGTCTGGCTATCATGGCACAGTCGTGGTCTCTCTCGTGAGTAACCATTTCCTTCCAATACCCGTTTTCAACGAAGCTGACAGGGGTGTTTCCCTTAGCGTCCTCGGATGGGTTCCGGGAATCATTACTATGGTCCTTTGCGGAATTATCTTCTGGATCACTTCGATCACGATGCATAAGTATATCATGAAGCATCCCCATATCATGGATATCTGTGAGTTTGTGACAGTCCGGGTATCCCGATTTCTACTTGCAACAAACACTAACAGCTTAATCACCAACAGGCGACTTTGGATACCATGTATTTGGACAGAGCAAAGCTGCCTACGTCTTCTCTTCGTTCATGCTGCTTGCAAACAATATTCTTCTGATCGGATTTCACATTTTGACTGGCGCCAAGGTCCTGAATACCCTTTCAGACCACTCATTGTGCACTGCAGTCTTCTCAATAATTGTGGCAATCATGGGAATCATCATATCCATACCCCGGACCTTGCAGCATGTTAGCTTCATGTCAATGTTCTCATGTGAGTATCTTAATCCTGCCCAGCTTTCTATTGCCCCCAACTGACCATTCCACAGCCGCCTGCATGGGTATCGCAATTCTTCTCTTCCTCATTTTTGCCGGTATCGAAGAAGCCCCTCTATACGGCTACAATGGCAACTACCCAACAGATGGACCCGTGAGGACCTATGCCTTCCCCCTACCAGGCACCACATGGGTTGCCTGTATGAACGCTGTGATGAACATCACCTTTCTCTGGGTCCCCCAGATTCTATTCCCAACCTTCATCTCAGAGATGGAAAGGCCGCAAGATTTCCCCAAAGCATTGGCCGTTCTCGCCGCCATCTCCAGCATTCTATTCATCGTCCCTTCAGCCATTGGATTCCACTTCCTAGGCCAATATTCCACAGCCCCAGCCTTCGGAAGTTTGGGAGTCGTCTCATACAAGAAAGCATCCTTCGGCTTCGTCATCGTGCCTACCCTAATTATCGGCGTGATCTACGCCAACGTGACTGCAAAATTCCTCTACACCCGCATCCTTGGCAACTCCCGACACTCGCACAGCCACACCGTGATTGGATGGAGTGTCTGGGGGATAATCATGGTCGGGATCTGGATGCTCGGGTTTGTCTTCGCAGAGGTCATTCCTAGCATGGGTGATTTCCTTTCCCTCCTCAGCGCGGCCTTTGATTCGTTCTTTGGGTTCATTTATTTCGCCGTTGCATTCTGGCAGTTGAACCGGGGATCGCTTTTCAACGGTCTAGGGAGGACTGCTATGACTGTGCTCAATATTTTTATTATGATAGTGGGACTGTTCTTGCTGGGTCCGGGCTTGTATGCAGCTGTTGAGGCGATCATTGCGGACTACGCGGGAGCTGTGACGCCAGCCTTTACTTGTGCTAATATGGCTATCTAAGGGGAGGTCATTTAATAGCTTTTTATGACCGGATGAGTGATTTGATGCTATTTTCATGTTGTATGATTGGGCAAGGAAATGAACTGGAACATCACCGGCCAGTGAAAATCCAGCTTTCTGTCTATTATGTATAAGTAGCGTCCTTATTGACGATGTTCTGTTTTGTGATATAATCGCGCACTCGCAAATTCGCCGCACCTACCTCAATATTCTGCCTATCCCGTTCTCTACCTGAGTTTCTTCATTCCCCGTACTAATCTTGAGTTACCGGGCAGAGTCCCCGATAAAGAGCCAACTGAGTTGCCGCCTGTTCAAATAGTGGACATATCAAATCCACCTGTGGATGGCTGAAAAGTGTCATGCAGTCAGACTAACCCCATCAGGAATATAAAAGCACTGTAAAAAGCTAATGAAAATTAAATTATGCCAACTCAGCCTCAATCAGACTTTCCGCAACACCAGGATACGTATAAATCCTCACAACCCTCAACCCTACTCTCTTCAAAATCCCCCTCCACTCCTCCTCCGTCCTCTCCCTGACCGAAAAATGCGACAGCATCATCAAATCCATACTCGTCGCCGCCAGCGTCAGCTTCTCTTCACTAATAACAATCTCATTAAAGAGAACCCGTGAATACCCCCTAACCAAAGCAGGCACCAGATTCTTCAAAATTCGCACACCATCCTCGTCACACCAATCATGCAAAATAGAATGCAAAAAATAAGCCCTCGCTCCCTTCACAGGCTGCGGCGTGAAGAAATCATAACCCTGCACCTCAAACGCCCTCCCCCCAGCACATTCCAAAATACTCGAAATAACAGCCCCACGGTCCTGAAGCACAACCTTTCCAGGCAGATTTCCATACATTGCCACAAAAGCAGCAACATCATGACCACGCCCACCACCAACATCAACCAACAAAGCCTCACCAATCTTAGCATCAAACCCGCAAATCAGCCGCTGTAAAACAGGGTAAAACCCCTCCTCAAACCAACTCGCCTTCCCAGCACGGTAGGCACTCATAAACGAATTAAAATGCCGCAGCTGCGGCGGCGTGGCAACAACCCAGTCAAAGAACCGTAGATCCGTCCCATGTGCGTATTGAAAGGGTCCATCCATACCGCCCAGCTTCGGGGACCGGTACGCACTTTTCTTGAAGTATTCCGGAATCCCGTTAAGCGATGGCCGTGTGGTGTCATAGCAGAATACGATACTATGTTGGTATCGTTCCTCGATGAGGCCGTTGCTCAAGGTTGTGCCGTGGAACGCACCTGAGTAGAAGGCTAGCACGTTCATGGCGACTAAGTGTCGCGCAAGACGGATCAGGAGGTTACCTTCCACGCCTGTTTTCTCGGATAGAGATTTGGGGCTGAGGCCTGCTGGGGATGCTTCTTGGAGATGTTGGAATAGGCGCACGTCTACGGCGAGCCGGATTATGGCGGACTGAGCGGGCTGTAGTATAAATCGGGATAGTGTTAGCTTGCCTCTTCGGTATCTGGGGGGGGGGACTGTATTGAATTAGAACTAGTCTTTTTACCTCTGCCCAGAAAGTGCGCTGGATGAATTCACTTGGGATTTCGAGTGCGGCCACGAGCGCGCGGCTCTGTGCGATGAGCACTTCTCGTGATCCAGGTTCATTGTCTTTGAATGCTTTTCCCGTGGAGGCAAGTTGCTTGAGGATTGAGAAGGGATTCATGCTTGAGGTATACTGTGGGAATTTGGATATTCATATAACGCATTTTGCAGCGAAAAAACTGCTTAAATACCCTAAAGACCTTGGTAGCACTAGTAGCATTTTCCGTTGGAACGTGCCGTCCCACCTGGTACGCCCTTCGATACATAGTAGGTTATTCGCGGCTTTACTTCCAGAAGCCCTCAATCTCTCGGGATCTATACTTTGTGTCAAGGGTGAATACCTAGTCTTTACATCGGGCGACTGGAGCCGCGCTAGAGGAACCTCCACGGAAGTTAACCGTGGTTGACGACTCGTTGGGTAGGTCTCGTGGTCGATTTCCAAGTTTGTTTGATATCGATCAAGCACCATCTGATAACTTGTTGGGTGTCACACAAGTCAAGATACCGTTTCCACAAGGGTCAAAACTGCCTGTCTTTCAGCAGTCACTTGGACTTTGACTCGAATTTATATTGTCAACCATCTACAGAGACTGGAAGTGAGCTGTGCGCCGGTTTATTTAGGGATTATTAAGATTGCTCATCACAATTTCCAATTTGGTGACATTTGCTTAAATTGAAAAATAAGTTGGAAAGACGCCCGTCACGATGCTAGACTTGTTGCTGAAAGGGAGCATGGACTATATCAGACCTAGAAGACTACATACAAGATGTACCTTTCTTTAAAACTGCAGCGCTGAGACTAATAGCTCTAATCTCAAGCACCAGCTATACGTTCATGTCTCCACTAAATCAAGCCCGCATCAATCAAAATGGGAATAGCCTGATCCTCGATCCACTCCGTACATTTGATCAACGGTCGACGAGGCTCTCCAGGTTCGTAAAACGCCACAGGATCCCAACTCTTGACGGGCTCTGTCTTCATCGTCACTTTGTTGAAAGCCTTCTGTTTTGGTGGCGCAGGAATAGACTTGAGAATATCGTTCCAATTCTTAGGGTAGTTGAGAGCTCTGGTGTGCCCAAGCAGTTCCTTTGAGAAGAAGTTCTCGTCTGTCTCGGGGTCGTCGTAGCTTGCTGGCTCGTAGTGCATGCCTGTGACAATGTCGCCAGTAACGTGGTGCTTGATGCCGGTACCTGAGCCTTGGGCGTTTGTCTGAACGAAGAGTATGGTGTGGTATCGGGGGGATGGCATGTCTGGGTCTTGGATTGAGAGTTTCAATTTGACCTTGTAGACTGGGTAGATCTGGGAGATTGACATTTTGGCGCTGGAATTGGGAGATGAATAGGAAGATGGGTTGAGGATCAATTTGACTGGCTTCCGGACAAGAAGCTAAAGTTTTAATGCTAGTCTTGGCTACTTTTCTCCCCGCTTTTTTCTTCTAGCAAATGGGGCATCACGGAATGCCGCTAACCGCCCAGTCAATTTAGAAATAGTACAGTAAGTATCTCGACATCCAGTATGAGCGCTCAATATCTTGTCTGACAATCAACGTTGGTATTTCCAATATTTCTAGTCTGACTAGCTCGCTATCTTTGATGCATACAAAGATTTTGAACATTCTAGCCCTCACTTTCGGCCATATGCTTAACTGGAAAATGGGAAATAACTTGCAATGATCCTCCATCCATAAAAAAATACATAACAAATCAAAGAGAATTGGCACCATGGCAGTATTTTTACTGGGTTTGATTTCTGTTATCTCAATATCAGGCAGAAGCCGGCACATTGCCCAATGCTCAATTCCACGTCCACATATCTAGATAATTAACGATGCTCTTTGTACTCAATCACAGTGACACTCGCTGTTCTATTAACATTCCTATCTAGGGAAGACAGAAACATATCCTTCAGCTCGGTTATTGAGGAATGGCCATCTGTATAAAATATAGTGGTAGGGATATCCCTCCTATATTCGCCCCGATTCTTGCTCTCCGGTCATAAGATCCTCAAATTTTAGAGCAAATTGGGTCAAGCAATCCAGATTAGCGCGAATCAATTCACGGTAGTATGTAAAACAATAGAGACTGACATGATGTCGAAAGCTATGTTACAATACATGACTGGGAACCTGAGTATTCAACACCTCGGAAAATACATGGACCGCTGTGATAGTGGTCCCTATACAAAATGCATAGTGAGCTTAGTCAACTATGCCCAAGCAGATTGTCAAAATAGTGGAATTTGTCATTTTAGTCAGTTAGAGTCATATACATCTGTCATTTTGAACCATACATTGCAATACCGGTGATTTCCGTCAGAAACCTATTGACTTATTAAACTATATTATCACTTGACGACACTCACGAGCGGACTAATACCCCGGTATAGATCCACTCGGCGCTCTACCGGGCATCGTTCCTCGATACCTTCAAACGGACTTAGGCTGGAATAAGACTGTGCGCAGCAACAGCTCGGTTGAGAAGCAGATCGTTGACGTTGGAGGAGCAACACAGGCAAGTATAATCAGGAAAGCTTTTAACATAACTGTGACTAGTTAGGCAGTGCGTAACATCTACATGAACAATGACACTGATTGAAAGCAACCTGCCCTGCTCATTCCCTTCTTCTCACCAACTTAAACCCAAATCTGGGTGTTATATTAGTCTGCATAAAGCTCACATGACACGCCACGCGCTGGCACCTCATCTCCACCACCAGACTCTCTGCCCCGCTGGGACAGGCGAACTCCAGTGTTGTGCTGTTCGGCTTGGCTGTGAGGTCTAGCACGCCGAGCAGCTCTCCGCGCACGGGAAGAGTCGAATACGATAAGGTGTCATAGTTGAGCTCGTCTATATTGGACGAGACGTTGGCCGAGGTGGCCGAGGGTGCGATAAGCTGCCAGACTTCAATTTCCGTTATATCTCCTTTGGTTGTGAGGTCCTTGGTACGCGCAGAGAACTCGGGAGGCGGCTGCCAGGAGAGCGCGCAGGTGTTGAGACCGGTGGAGGGAATGGGAAAGCGCATAATTGTTGAGTCCTTTTCTTGCGTCAGCACCTACACAGAGCGGTAGACACAGATAATAGGTGGATGGAGCAAGTACGAAATACGGACCTCGACAGTAATATAGACCTGCACCTCCTGACCCCACACGGCATTCTTCAATCTCCGGCTCACCCGTGCAATTCTATCTGGCCAAGCGTGGTGATAGACCTGGGGAGGGAGGATGAAATTCGCTACCCTTTCCAATCCCAGCCTAGCGTCGCCATAGGGGAGGGCCTCGAGTTCAGAGTCAGAAAAGGGGTAGGCTTGGTACTTTGATAGTGTAGTAGGAAGGATAGCGATGTTCACAGCTGATAACAGCGCTAAAGCGAAAGAGAAGTAGATAATAAGCTTGGGCAGCTGGGCGGGCTTGGATGGCCCGAGCGCGGAAAATTCATCCGAGCCTTCGAGCAAGGAGGCAGAGTGGTCGTCCTCAGAGGAGCGCTTCTCAACAGTTGCGCTGGAGCCCTCGCCATCGTCGTGTAGCGAAAGGGGCGCATACTGGGAAGACGTGGGCTTTGCTTTGGAGGACATGGTGAGTGGCGGGTCAAAGAGTAGAGCAGAGCGAGCGAGAGGAGAGAGAGGAAGCACCGGGGGACGAAAGCAAGCAGCGTTAAAGCAAGTAGCGACAAAGCAGGCAGTGGTGCCTGTGCCGGGTACCCCCACCCTAAAAGTGGGACTACATGATGACAGGAAATGACAGAAGTCTGTGGTACCATAATGTATGGTATGGAATTCTAACTAAAAATGACAAAACCCGCCATTTCAACAATCTGTGCGGACATAAATGACTATAATATACGCTTTTGTATAGTATACAATACCTAGTTTCAATTATATACTAGTAAGTTACGCCTTCCTGCTCACCGCGCTCGCTAGAGATAGTAGGGTTACATTCGGTGACCCAAAATGAGGTGTATTATGGCAGGTAAAGTAGAAAGGGTGCGGGCCATAGGGAGTTAACCCGTCTGGGCATACTCCGTACTTCCATCCTGCCCTCGCTTTCTACACCGTGCTGCACTTGACCTACTGTCAACCATGCCCTCCCTCCTCGCCGCAATCACCTTCTTACTTGCCCTCAGTATCGGCATCAACATCACATCCGCCGCGCACGCAGGCTTCCACCTCCAGTTCCCATGGATTACCCGCGGTCCAAGCCCCAGGACCCGGCCAGAGATAGATCAGTACAACCCTTTCTGCGGTATGTTCCTCTGTCTCCGGTCTAGTAGAAGCAGTGTAGGCTGATACAGAGAAGGGGAGATAGTGCATAACCCCCAAAGATTCTCCCGCCGCTCCCGCAGTTTCCTCTCGTTCTCCGGTCATCCTGGGGACCTTGTGACGGCCCTCTATACCCGAAATAGAGTTCCAAGGAAGAGAGATGACTTCCCCTATATCATCCTGCAGGATGTGCCCATTCAGCCTTCGGGGCAGCTGTGTTTGAATGTCACGATACCATTTCAGACCAAGGTCGATGAGATGGGAGTCATGTACTTCGAGGCGAGGGATCCGAAGACAGGGAATGTGCAACACCATGTCAGTTGCTCCGTCTTGCAGATAGTAGAGCTGATGCTGACGCAGAGATAGTGCTCCGACGTCAAGATGGCTGACATAGAGGCTCTTCCGGAGGCGCATCCGGCTATGTGTGCGGCTAACAACGAGACGCTTATCCCGATGCCAGATGAGTACCTGTAGATGTATGCTGAAGAGCTGTCATGTCCTGGAATTATCATGTGTGCATCGCTTCTAAACGTGAAATTTTGCGCCCCTCTTTCATCTTAACGTACAATGGCTCAACTCAACGGCACTCTATTGGCTTGAAATGAAGCAGATATCCAGCTGGTTAGCTCCTCTATACGTTCCTATCCAGTCCAGAGTAACCATCGTAGTGCTACTACTATCTATAGTGTCTGAATGAACGATCTGTCGTCGACGCGTTGGTTTACCTGCCCGACGCGATTGTTAGCGCAACTTAAAAAGGTATTTTAGATAGAAGACGAGGTAGTCATCAGATATATACTCGACCCAGATCAACGTAGATTTATATCGGATTACCAGCCCCGAGAAGGCTAACAAGGAAGCGTCCAGGAAGACAGCAATCGGGCTTAGTCGCCATGGTCTAGCACGCCGTGCAAGGTCTAGAGAGACTGGACATAATACACGTACGTGCAGAAAAAATACTCAAGACACTGCTTACATGCTTTGCTCATATATATTCATATTCCTATGTAACGAACGTGGTGAAAAGAATACGCTCAAAGAGAGCGTAAAGTTGGTTGGTTGCGGCGCTCGCCTGTAGAACATGTTGGAGACGTTTGTAAAGCTCTTTGCGTGCGAGACTTCAGTTATCCGCAGCCGAGCGGTGTCTAGACGCGCATAATCATGTCCTTGCCCACTTCGTAGGTGTGCCGCTTCTAGAGGGCGACCTCGTCGTCATCCACTGTGTAGGTGTGGCGCTTCTCGAG